>NC_066585.1:175570073-175725724 GCF_024323335.1 Lathyrus oleraceus | reverse complement strand
TCTCAGCTCCTTAGTTGTGTGTCTTTCCCCGGTTTCTGGTTAACAATTTAGTCCCTTTCAGGGGAACTACATCGCCCTGATCCTCGTTCCAGACGAGGTATGTAGGCAGGGGTCGTGCGAGACCTCTCCGGGCAACCTTTTTCTTTTTTGCGTGCGTTTACTTGTTATCTGACTGTGTTTTTTGTGGGTTCGGATGCCGACGTAAGCCCAGTGATGATGGCAGTCGGGCTCCACGTTTGCCCTTGTGAATGTGTTTTGGTTCGGATGCCGACATAATTCCATCCAGTGGTTGTCGGGCTCCATGTTTGCCACCCTTGCTTGTTTGTGTCGTTTTTGTGTTGTTTGGCGTGCGTAAGCCGAACTACAGTGGCTCTGATTCTTGTTCCAGACAAGATATGTAGGCATAAGGTGCGATACCTTATCGAGCCCGTTTCTCTTAACCCCACCTGCGTTCCCCGTGTGTGTGTGTGATGTTTAGCAACCTTTTCTTTATTCTAGGACGTGGATCCCTAGGAGTACCTAGGACGTGAGGGGTGCTAATACCTTCCCCTCGCGTAACCGACTCCCGAACCTTTTCTCTCTGGTCGCGAGACCATGTCTTTCCAGGTTTCTCTGAGCGTTTCCTTTCCCTATCTTGGGATAAATAACGTTTAGTGGCGGCTCTGTGTGTTTTTATTTTAGGCTCGCCGGTTGATTTTTCGTAGGATGCGACAACAGGCATGAAGAGTTTTCCGGTATCCAGACCGATGTGGCGTTCAGGCCAGTTTCCGATCGCCAGATCGAAGAAGTTTCCGATGATCAGGTCGAAGTACTTGTGGCATCCAGGCCAGTTTTCCGGTGTTCAGACCGAGGCGGTATCCAGACCGATGTGGCGTTCAGGCCAGTTTCCGATTTCCAGATCGAAGAAGTTTCCGACGATCAGGTTGAAGTACTTATGGTATCCAGACCAGTTTTCCGGTGTTCAGACCGAGGCGGTATCCAGACCGAGGTGGCGTTCAGGCCAGTTTCCGATTTTCAGATCGAAGAAGCTTCCGACAATTAGATCGATGCAGCTTGTGGCAGTCAGGCCAGTTTTCCGGTATCCAGACCGAAGTGGTGTTCAGACCAGTTTTCCGGTATCCGGACCGAAGCGGTATCCAGACCGAAGCGGTATTCAGACCAAAGTGGCGTTCAGGCTAATCTCCCGGTATTCAGACCGACATCAATTACTCTCATATTATGAGGCTCAGTATGCAGACTGACGAGCGGCGTTCAGGCCATGGCTATCTTTGTGTTACCATTTATCCAGATATATTCCTGTTTCGGTATTCAGGCTGACTTTCTCCGTACCAGACGGATTCTTGTTCAGAAGTTTGTTCTTTGCCGATTCTGACAGGCATTGTTAATTATTTTCCCATCAGAGTGCAAATTGTTCGTCTGTTCTTGGTATTCAATCACTCTTCATCCTGATCATCTGAAAGCCGAGGCTATTCATATCGACAGGTTCACAGTGGATTGAATAGGGGCAGCTGTAACACCTCAAAATTTGCCCTCCTCTCTTGGGACTAGCTTAGCATGTTGCATATCATTTTTTAGGTCATTAGGCATTTGCATATTGCATATCATGTGGAAACATTGTGCAAGTCATCCTCCTAAGTCTTGATCAGAGGATGAAGAGGTTGAGACGCAAGCTGAGGGTTTCATTGATTGAATTGATCACTAGCCATCTGAGGGTGTGTGATTCAAATTAGGCTTTCATGGTTCCTCAAGGGGGTTGGTCTTCATCTTGGTTGAAATGATACATCATCATCATCATCATCAAGGTTTCATCATCTCCAAGAGATTGATCAGATACCTTGAGATTAGGGTTTTGACCACTAGTCAACCCTAATCATCTGCATTGGGCCAATCAGGGCTTGTCAAGGAGATGGGGTCTACAGTGAATATGGGGATCATTTCATGATTATATTGAGCTCATGTAAGCTAGGGTTTCATCATTGAGCCATTTCATCAGAAGTTTGAGGTTCAACTTGATCAGTGCATAGCCAAATTCATCTATCAGTCAGAAAAGTCAACTGTGGTCAACTGTGCCTGAAATGGTGGATTTGGAGGTGGGAGAGATTTGGATACACTTCATTCATGTCTAAACAAGTTTCATTTGACATTTCAAACATCAAGAATGAAGAAAATAAAGTCAGGAGGAAACTTTCCAAAAATAGAAAGTGACCTATAATTGAAAGTTTCCAAAAATGGAAAGTTTTTCATCTCAAAAATACATGTCCAAAAATGCTTCAAATGAAATTTTGTCCAACATGAAATTTGTAGATCTTGCTCTCACCTTTCCAAAAAGTCCAAGAACACTCATTTCTCATGTGTGGTTGGCAAGTTATGGTCTAATCATTTTCAGAAAATGCCTAAATTCAAAGTGGCATAACTTTCACATGGAATGGCCAAATTGAGTGATCTTTCTTTGAGCAAACCACATTTTACATGTACTTTCATAATGCATCATCACATTTCATCAAAATTCATCACATAAAAAGTCCATTTTTCAAGTGGATTAATTTGCATTTTTGGCATGAAAAGGTGATTTTGAGAATTACATGGATTTTGCATACAAAGCTCATTCTAGCACATTCCAAATACCATTTAGAACTTGTTTGCGTTGCCATTCTACTGTTACATTGGCTGGTTTGGAAAAGGCTATTTTGGTTATTTCAATTGAAAATGCATTTCACTAATTCATTTTGATTTTGCTAATTGTGATTAAGAAATGGATTAGGAGATGGTATAAAGTGTTAATTGTAACAGAATTGATAATCACACTTCACATTTTCAGATCTAACAAACTTTCCCTCCAATTCTCTCCAAATTCTCCAAAAATTTTCACACTTTTTTCATCATTTCACACTGAATTCTTCATCCATTGCAATGGTTCTTGTTTGATCCACACTCTACAAGTGTTGGTGCACAACTGTTTCATCCAAATCGTGGCAAAGGAGTGAAGAATTTGGACTGTCCTCATAGTGATCTTCCATGGCAAATTGAAGAATCTTTGAGCTGGAGCTGTTTTGAGCTAAACTACTTGTTGCAATCACTTTCCACATCATTGAACCGCTTCTATTTTGGTGTTTTGGACATTGAAGAGCACGAATTCACGAACTGCCATCTCCATAAGGTCAGATTTCGATCTCTTTAATTGCTCCAATTATCATATGGTTCTTGTAGATCTTTCAACATAGAATAACATGTTGCTCGTGGTTTTGAATTTGATTGAGTATCGAGAGAGAAATCTTGATTGGAAGTTTGATGTGCAAACCTATTTTCGATCGATCTGGTTGATATGTTGAGAGTTAGGTCTAATGCTTGTTAGTTTCATGATCCTTGTTGAACGGTGATTCCAGTGATATATGATTTGTTGCATTTGGTTGAGAAATGCTCATCTGCATTTTCTGGAATTTCGTTGGTGTTCTTGAGCAAGAACACGTCCAGAAGCGTGTTCAATCCGTGCGCCTGGTTTTGGATTTTCAAAATGTGTTTCCCGCTAGCGTAGGCCAATCACAAGCTGCCACCAAATTAATGAGAAACGCCGCGTTTTGCTGTACTGAAGCTTAATTACGCAATTGCCATTTTCATTTTAATTTCATGTTTATTTCATTTCTTTTTTCATTTTTCATTTCATTTTCATCACATATCTTCAAAAAATCATAAGTTCCTCATTTCTTGTCCAAATTTGATGAGACTTTTTGCATTATTCTCCTTGTGATGTGTAGTTTTTTATGGTGATTTTTATTATTTTTGTGCACGTGTGGAAAAATAAATTGCCTAGGGATTGTTTGGATGTGTGCCAATTTGTGTATGCCATGCCATTTCACTCATAAAATGATGATGCTTCCATAGAAATTCATGAAATTTTGCATGCCTATTCTTGACTCTTTGTTGGTGATTTTGATGTATGGTTTGCAATTTTTGGATCCCTGGTTGATGAGATATGAATTTTTGATTAGAGGTGTGACAATTTGTGTCACACCATGCTTGGTGAATTTCATGATTTTATTTGATGTGCTTAGGAACATTGGATTGAGCTAATTTTTTGCATGTTTGAGCATATAGATGTTAAGAACACATGTGAATTTTTCTGGATTTATTGATGGCATTTCCTATTTGATTGGAATTTTCTCCTCTGTTTGGTCATTTGTTGATTTTTTGTGACACTTGTTGGTATTGGCTTTGTGAAATCCTTATGGTTTATTGGATGAATGTGAAATTTGACATGTGTATTCTAGACACATTATAGGTCATTGTGGTTTTGATCCCATTCATTTATCATGTTTTGTCACTGTTTTATGATTGATGGAAGTTGATGTTTGTTTTGATGCCTTGTGTTGGCTTGCTTGAATTTGTCTGGACTTTTTGATTTTCATTGAATGTGTTCTGTTTGGACTTGAATTTTTGTGGAATTTATTGAAATGTTTTGATGTTGATTTGATTGAGATCATTCTGTTTGGTCTTTTGAGGTTCCAATTTGCATGTTTGATGCCTTTTCTTTCATGAAATGATAATGATGAATGATATGAGCATGGGACCAATTGGAGTTGTTTCTAAATTGTTTGATTGTGATTTTGGATAATTTTCACTTGCTGTTTTGGATTTTTCATCTCCTTTTGACCCTAGGCTTGTCCTAGTGGTCTTGTTTCTCATATTTGAGTTTGGCTTTTCAGGTTGAGATGCAAATGCCTTAAGGAGATTGCTTCAAGTTAATTGAGTTTGATTTGGTCAATTGTTGTGGACTAACTTGTTTTGTTTTGTAGGATGCTTGGCTCACTTGAGTTGATTGTGCATTGCACATTGCATTGTTTGATTGTACAGATTAACTATTGACTTGTGCTGTTTAATGTTGGCTTTTGATTGGTATACTGATTGTATTTGATTGATTTCAGGTACATTAGTTGCTAATAGTTCCTTGAGAACTTGCTTGCTGTGCTTGGTTGTATAAACCAATTGAGGTAGACTCTCTTGTCTCCATGTAGTCTGGAAGACCTGGCCTGTTACTTGGCCAGGCAACTGTCTGAAGTCCTCCTTAAGAGGCGATGTTTGTGATTGTTTAACTTTGTCCCCAAGCAGGTAAAGACCTTGATTAAGGCAATTGGCAGAACCCAAGGGATGTGCAATCCATCCCCTGCTATTCTTGTTGAGTCGTCCCTCTGCTCACACCACTGTGTTGATGCATTGGGACATTAACCCAAGATCTTGTACAGTTGTACAGTTGAGTCAGAGTCATGAGTGTAGAAGGGTTCCTCCTTTCTAAACCCACACTCCTTTGTCTGAAGCTCTCCCTGGCCAGGGATAAGAGCTGTGAAGTTTAATCTTCACTCTCCTTTCATCAGCTTCACCCTGACTCTCAATGTCAGGGTTAAGAGCTAACACCACCCTTGTACAGATGACTTGCTTTGGCAGTCTGACCCTTTGTTTGAGCCCACTTTGACTGGATATAGTGTGTGCTATTTGAAATGTTTGCTTTGCTTTGTTTATGCTTGCATGCTTTGCTTTTTCCTGGTTAGGATTACCTTGCTGTTGTGCGAGTAGATAGTGAACCTTAACATAGGGCAATGATGCATGATAACATCTAGGCTCGAGTCCAGCTCCCTAGTAGTGTGTCTCCCTTTGTATCTGGTTAGTCTTTCTTCCCGTTCGGGGGAACTACGTCGCCCTGATCCTCATACCAGATGAGGTACGTAGGCAGGAGACCGTGCGAGGTCTCTCCGGGCACTTTGTTTTCTTTTTGTGTGTGTGCTTGACAGTTATAGGCTCGAGTTCCCGACTCCCTATTAACTTGGTTGGTTGTTGTGTGCTTGGAAGCTGATATAAGTCCAGTGATTGGCATTCGGGTTCCAGTGTGGGTTTGTTTGGTTCGGAAGCCGATGTAAGTCCAGCGATTGGCGTTCGGGTTCCATGTTTGCCGGTGTTTGTGTGTGTCTTGTTTGGCGTGCGTGAGCCGAACTACGGCAGCTCTGATTCTCGTTCCAAACGAGATACGTAGGCATAGGACGCGATGTCCTAGCGAGCCTTCTTCCTCTTACCCCACCTGTGTTGTTTTCGGTGTGTGTGTGTGATGTGTTTGTTTTAGCAACCTTTTTCTGTCTTTGAGCGTGGATCCCGTCGAGTACGACGGACGTGAGGGGTGCTAATACCTTCCCCTTGCGTAACCGACTCCCGATCCCATCTCTTTGGTCGCGAGACCATGCTTTTTCCAGGTTTACTTCGAGCGTTTCCTTTCCCTCTTTTGGGATAAATAACGCACGGTGGCGGCTCTGTTTGTTTTTGTTTTAGCCCGCCGGTTGTTTTTCGCGGATGCGACACATCCCCTTCTCTCCTCTTCTGTCCCTGAATGAACGGCTTCTTCACTCCTGATGAGGATCCACCTCCACTCTGGCTTTTATAGGTCTTTAGGTAATTCTCCACCCTTTCTCCAGTAGAGACCACATCAGCAAAGTTGGAAGCATTGCACCCCACCAGACGCTCCAGATAAGGTCCAGGCAGCGTATTCATGAACATGTTGGCCATTACCTTTTCCAACATAGGAGGCTGAACACGGGAAGCTGTATCCCTCCAGCGTTGAGTGTATTCCCTGAAGCACTCATTGCTTTTAAGAGACAGATTCTGAAGTTGAGTTCTGTCCGGAGCCATGTCTGCATTATACTGATACTGCTTCACGAAAGCTTCTGCCAAATCCCTCCAGCAACGGATGTGGGCTCTGTCCAGCCTCATATACCATTCCAAGGATGCCCCAGCTAGGCTATCCTGGAAGAAGTACATAAGTAGCTTCTCGTCATCAGAGTATGCAACCATTTTACGGAAATAGGCTTGCACGTGAGTTTTGGGGCAAGAACTGCCATTGTATTTGTCAAATATCGGGACCTTGAATTTCGGTGGCACTCTCACACCTGGGACCAGCCCCAAGTCAGCAACATCTACTCCCAAAAGATTCTGTCCTTCCACTACTTTCAACCTCTCTTCCAATCTTCTAAACATGGGGTCCATGCCAAAGTCTTCCTGAAGCAAGGGGAACTGATCATCCTGACCATCCTGAATAGGTTGTTGATCTAGGTTGACATGCGGGATCGGGATAGGCCCCGGTCCATTGGGACCATTAGCCTCTCCAGCTGGAGGATCAGCTAACGTCTCCGGTTGAGTAATAGGAGGATCCCTCTGCACCAACAATCTAAGCTCCTGCTGTCCTTGAGCCACCCCTTGAACCAAATCCATGAACTGATTCATGCGAATCTTCATCTCGGTGAGCTCTGCTTGTAGGCTCTCCATCACTCTTTGTTGATTCCTTCGGGTACCGTATCGGTGAATGCCTGAGTCAGCTATCCTGCTAGTGGGACACCAAACAAACTGAGAACACTGTGGCGGTACCTGTTATGCAAGACATGCGGATGACTATGCAAATGCAATGACATGTTTATCAATTCCAAAAGTATTCTACCCCCTTGATTCCAGTCTCACATTTGATAAACAGTGTAAGAAGAAAACCCCGACTAGAATCAAGAAGAAGATTTAAACCCCCTTGAAAAGGATAAACATGTGTTAAGTGATGTGAATGCAAATGATGTGATGATGTGAATGCAATGCAGTGGCATGTCAATCAGGATTGTTGTATCTGCTTGAACATCTGTCAGGTTGCACTGTCTGGAGAGAAATCAAGAGCACACCAAACAAAGGTCATGGGATGGGTCACGTTATCCTTAATATCAACCACCCATTTTGGTGGATTATGGTTTACACCTTATCAACACCCGAGTTTCATTGATATTAAGGATGCCTGATCGGATCAACCATGAATCAAGGGTTTGTCGCAAGTCACGAGCATGGAGTTTAGGTTAAGAACCACCCAAAAGGAGTGTACTAAGGTTTAAACCTGCCAAACATGTTCTACAAAAGGTTCCCATAGTCATAATCCCATCTTTCGGATATTATCAGAGGAACGACTACTCGTATTCCAACAATATTCTCAAGAAGAGACTCTTATGAGTGTAGTATCGCGTAACAATCGTATCAAATCTTACACTTGAACGACTTTTGCACTACGTCCTACAAATAGGCCAATATGGGTTTGGTAAACTAAGGTCCTTGGCTTCTTAGGTCTATATTGGAACAAGTAATGTCTAACCACAACTTACTTATGTGACATTATTGATCTCAACATGACCTCCACCAAGTGAATGGGCTTGCAAGTCAACTCGCTAAGGAATAACTCCACACAAGTTGACAGGACTATGCCATTCTCCTATCTTAAGTGCACTCGAGTTCGGGTATAGAACTCATCTCACAAAGATCACCAAGCAGCCATAGCCAGCCAATAGATACAGCAATGATATGTACACAATGCAATAAGGTGAAGCAGGTAAATAAATAACTGTACAAAAGCATGAACACCCAATAAACAAACAAACTACAAAAGCTAGGAGGGACTCGCTTAGGGAAGGTGGACCAGCAAGAGGTCAACTTCTTAGCGTCCCCAGCAGAGTCGCCAGCTGGCGCAACCTGAAAAATATAGTGCGCGAAAAAACAACCGGCGAAAGAAAAAGACAGAAGAGTCGCCACCGTGCGTTATTCATCCCGAAGGAGGGAAAGGAAACGCTCGAAGTAAACCTGAAAAAGGAAAGGACAAGACGGGGTCTCGCAACCAAATCTTGGGTTCGGGAGTCGGTTATGCGAAGGGAAGGTATTAGCACCCCTACGCATCCATAGTACTCTACGGGATCCACTTTTGTGGTTTTCGTCTAAAGGGTGTGGGTTTACCTAATGTGTTTATTTACTAAAAAGGTTAAGAGAAATGACTCGCGCGGATGTCGCATCCACTGCATACGTATCTCATCTGAATATGAGAATCAGAGTCTTCGTAGCTCGGCTGACCTATGGGTTGGGGGTAATTGTGCTCGCTAAGACATCGCGTCTTATGCCTACGTATCTCATCTGGAATGAGAATCAGAGCAAGCCGTAGTTCGGCTAACTACGGGGTTATGGATTGGGTTTTGGACGAACAACGTCACTACGCAATCTACCGGATGCTCGACCTTTGGAGACTTACTCGCCTGTAGTAGAAGGAGTAAACGTGTGTTATGGGTTTTAGGGTTTGGGATGCTCGAGGGCAAACAGGCAGTCCTTGACGAAGGAACCGCGCTACATGTGGGGATACGAATACAAAACACAAAACATGTATCTCAAAGTAAAATGCCACCAAGGGGCTCAAACATTGCCTCCTATCGAGGTCTTCAAGCTAAGAAAGCGATAAAGTACGAGAAAGGGAAAAAATTACCACACGGATAAAGATCCGAAGCTATAGCAGTTAAAGGAGCAAGAAACCCTGAAATCTCTCCAGCTGGACCGTCAAAGGAAATCAGTCAACACGAATAATCAGAATAAAACTTCAGGGGGTATCCCACAAATAAAGTGGGAAACCACGCGAGTGTCTCTGCAAAAGCCATATGAGCCCTCACAAAACTCGACAAAGGGTTAGACAAACAAGATGAGATCCAGGGAAAACAATGCCATGGCAACACAAAAACAGGTTAGAACAAAACAAAACAAAAAGCAGATACTGTCACGTTCGCGACTGCTTCGCCTAGCGAAGGCTTAGCGAAGCTTCGCTACAGGCTCGCCTAGCGAAGCGGCTAGCGAAGGCCTGCGGGTTTTGGATTCCTCCTTGATAACAGTTCGATCTCTATGATCCGAAACCATGTGGTATCCATCTCATAAACGAAAATGATTAAAACATTCGAGGTATTATTACACATATTTATACACAAACATAAACCCGTGGGCAACACCTGATGTTACCTCATACATTTATAATATTCAAATTCGAGGCGTAAAGTAGTAGGAACAAAGGCATACCTGATGAGAGAGATCGATCGAACGGCGTGGCTGGATTTGTAAAGCTCTGTGAGGCGGAGGCAAAAGAGCGTGTGAATCGGAGTGAACTTCTCAGAGCTGCCTGAAGGTTGCTGCAGAGTAATTCCTAGGTCTCCTCCTCTCAAGATCTTTCTCCCGTGGTTCTCCCAGTGTAACTCCTCTACTGAAACTTCAGTATTTATAGACTGATTTCGTGGGTAATGGGCTTGGAATGAGGTCAACTGAGGCCCAAAGCTTCTTGATTTTTTCTGAAATGCGCGCCCTTCGCCTAGCGAGCATGACAGCTCAGCAGCAGATTCTTGCTTCTTCAAGTCTGGCAATTTGCACGGTGAATACGCCCCAATTAGACCTGTTGGTAGTACCTCAAGTCTATTCCTTACGTTGACTGACCGTCTAAGTAGAACCCACAAAGTGTCCTGGATGATGTTCGAGCTTCTTGGAGCTAATTCTGATTGACGCGATGCAATATGGCATGAAATGCTAAATGACCTAAAAAGTGAATGCATGAATGAGGAGGGCAAATTTTGGGGTGTTACACGAAGGTCTGGTTCGTTCGGAGAATCCATACTTATAATGAAGCTGCGGGGAATGTTGTTGCACCTAGGGTTGGATTTGGTTTGGGTTCGGAGTTGCGGCGCGCAGGGGTTTTCGTTAAAGTTGTAAAGGTCGGTGAGAAGGGGAATGCGGCGGAATTGTGGTTGAAGAGGGAGATGATGAGTGGAGAGGTTGGTTGGTTGGTTTTGGTTTCGGATGATCGGGAATTTGCGGATATGTTGAGGAAGGTTAGGGAAGTGAATTTGAAGACTGTTGTTGTTGGAGATTATTGGGATAGGGATTTGGGGAAGAATGCTGATTTGTGGCTTCCTTGGAATGTTGTTGAGAATGGAAAGCTTGAGGGAATGGGTTTAATGGGAAAAACAGAGGGTTTGGATGATGAACTGGAAGGAGATCAGGATTTGGACTATAGTGAATATGTAACAGAGGAAGAACTGTATGAAAGGTTTTAAATAATTGTCTGCATCGTGTTCTCTTTAAGACTCTCACGATTTTGGTCAGTAATGTGTTCTCTTTGAAGCTCTTGCGATTTTGGTCTGTACGAATTGTAAATATGTAGATGCACTATTTTCTTTGTTTTGAATGACTTATAAGTTTTTAGATTTGTGTCTTAATAGTTTTTTTTTACATATCTTATATCTTATACCTGTTGCTATAGATTTGTGTATTAAGGGTTCATGTATTGGTTACATTTGTTGAAGCTTATGAGAAACAAATTGATCTTGTTTGAATATGACAATCACTAAGTTTGTTGAATTGAAGATGGACAATGAGAGTAGATTTAAGGGGAAGAAGTCAAGACCAAAGTTTGTCTCAGTCTTCGAATTCCATTGAGTGCCAAAACATTGTTGGTGTTGATTCCGAAAAGAGAAAGACATCGATGGTGATGACTCTGGTATAAAAAGATTTAAGCCGGGAACTTTTATTCGATTGGGCTACTGATTTATTTAGAAATTTTCACAACATTTTTCTACCCCGCTAACAATACTATTCTTCGTTACAAACCTTATTATAAGGAGCATGTTGCTTTTAAATAAGGGTAATGCTAATCAGGACTCTCTTGGCCCAAGTTATATATATATATATATATATATATATATATATATATATATATATATATATATATATATATATATATATATATATATATATATATATATATATATATATATATATATATATATATATATTATATATATATATATATATATATATATATATATATATATATATATATATATATATATATATATATATATATATATATGTGTGTGTAATACTATTCTTCGTTACAAACCTTATTATAAGGAGCATGTTGCTTTCAAAAAAGAATACATCATATTCGACTACTACAAATAGTTGTTAAACTTTGTTAGTTAGGATACTTGATTGATATCAAATGAATATCGTTGATAATTGGTATGAAAATCAAATGGTTTGATTTTACAAAATATTTTAGTTTATGCTTCATAGTACATTTTCCATAATCGAAAAAATACTATACAATTTAACATATTTCTTCGTGTTGTTGTTGGATGGAAAAAGATGTTATGAACTTTAGTATTGTTTCAATGATGATGTTCAATGTTTTACAGTTTAATTTAAGAGATACTATTGGATAAGTTGACATGTTATCTTTTGAGTTTTATAATATCTACGTACTATTATATGTTTTATTTATGTTACTTTTCTTTTTATAAATGAATCACAATTGTAAGATTATATTAGTGTATGTTTGTAGTTCTCTATGTATTAACGGTCTTAAAATATAAATTCAAAGTTCGGGTTTGTTACAAGTATGTATAAAACGGTGTGCAAATAACCACTCCCTAGAAAAATTCCATACCATTGGGCCACAATCCACACGAGCAAGCCCAAATTATCATCTGTAACAAAAAAAAAAGCTCCTATCGCATTAAAAAAAAGCGATTCTTCTTTGTCGATACGAAGAGAAGCATGCATTCTCTGTTTTTCCACAACGCAAACTCTGTCAACTTAACTTCTTCACTTCTTTTCCCAAATAATCACAAACTCTGCTCAAAACCCCATTTCCAATCCTCCATCAAAATCAATACACCAATCCCTAAACACGTCCCTAACAAAAAGGTTATAATCCTCTGGGACCTCGACAACAAACCTCCACGTGGACCTCCATACGACGCCGCACTCTCTCTCAAAACCCTCGCCGAACGCTTCGGCGACGTCGTTTCAATCTCCGCTTACACAAAACGACACTCCTTCTTCAATCTCCCTCAATGGAATACCAACCAAAACCCTAACCCTAATTCGATTCCCTGTCGTGTCTGCGGTCACGAATGTAAATCAATTTTCGATCTCAAAATTCATTTCAAGAGAGTTCATCTGTACCAGCGTAAGAAGTTAAGGGAAAAATTGAAATCCATTAAGTTGAGTCGGTCGAAGGTCTGGTTCGTTCGGAGAATCCATACTTATAATGAAGTTGCGGGGAATGTTGTTGCACCTAGGGTTGGATTTGGTTTGGGTTCGGAGTTACAGCGCACAGGGGTTTTCGTTAAAGTTGTGAAGGTCGGTGAGAAGGGGAATGCGGCGGATTTGTGGTTGGAGAGGGAGATGATGAGTGGAGAGGTTGGTTGGTTGGTTATGGTTTCGGATGATCGGGAATTTGCAGAGATGTTGAGGAAGGTTAGGGAGGTCAATTTGAAGACTGTTGTTGTTGGAGATTATTGGGATAGGGATTTGGGGAAGAATGTTGATTTGTGGCTTCCTTGGAATGTTGTTGAGAATGGAAAGCTTGAGGGAATGGGTTTAATGGGAAGAACAGAGGGTTCGGATGATGAAGTGGAAGGAGATCAGGATTTGGACTATGGTGAATATGTAACAGAGGAAGAACTATATGAAAGGTTTTAAATAATTGTCTGCATCGTGTTCTTTTTAAGACTCTCACGATTTTGGTCAGTAATGTGTTCTCTTAGAAGCTCTTGCGATTTTGGTCTGTACGAATTGTAAATATGTAGATGCACTATTTTCTTTGTTTTGAATGACTTATAAGTTTTTAGATTTGTGTCTTCATAGTTTTTTTTTACATATCTTATATCTTATACCTGTTGTTATAGATTTGTGTATTAAGGGTTCATGTATTGGTTACATTTGTTGAAGCTTATGAGAAACAAATTGATCTTGTTTGAATATGACAATCACTAAGTTTGTTGAATTGAAGATGGACAATGAGAGTAGATTTAAGGGGAAGAAGTCAAGACCAAAGTTTGTCTCAGTCTCCGAATTCCATTGAGTGCCAAAACATTGTTGGTGTTGATTCCGAAAAGAGAAAGACATCGATGGTGATGACTCTGGTATAAAAAGATTTAAGCCGGGAACTTTTAATCGATTGGGCTACTGATTTATTTAGAAATTTTCACAACATTTTTCTACTCCGCTAACAATACTATTCTTCGTTACAAACCTTATTATAAGGAGCATGTTACTTTTAAATAAGGGTAATGCTAATCAGGATTCTCTTGGCCCAAGTTATATATATATATATATATATATATATATATATATATATATATATATATATATATATATATATATATATATATATATATATATATATATATATATATATAATTAAAAAATTTAATTAATTTTTTCATTACAAATTTTTTATAAATGAATTTCTTAATTTGTGTCCGCATAAGGTAGGAGCAAAAGTGATTTGAAAATCTTAATACATGACAAAAAAGAATACATCATATTCGACTACTACAAATAGTTGTTAAACTTTGTTAGTTAGGATACTTGATTGATATCAAATGAATATCGTTGATCATTGGTATGAAAATCAAATGGTTTGATTTTACAAAATATTTTAGTTTATGCTTCATAGTACATTTTGCATATTCAAAAAAATACTATACAATTTAACATATTTCTTCGTGCTGTTGTAGGATGGAAAAAGATGTTATGAACTTTAGTATTGTTTCAATGATGATGTTCAATGTTTTACAGTTTAATTTAAGAGATACTATTGGATAAGTTGACATGTTATCTTTTGAGTTTTATAATAATTACGTACTATTATATGTTTTATTTATGTTACTTTTCTTTTTATAAATGAATCACAATTGTAAGATTATATTAGTGTATGTTTGTAGTTCTCTATGTATTAACGGTCTTAAAATATAAATTCAAAGTTCGGGTTTGTTACTAGTATGTATAAAACGGTATGCAAATAACCACTCCCTAGAAAAATTCCATACCATTGGGCCACAATCCACACGAGCAAGCCCAAATTATCATCCGTAACAAAAAAAAAGCTCCTATCGCATTAAAAAAAAAGCGACTCTTCTTCGTCGATACGAAGAGAAGCATGCATTCTCTGTTTTTCCACAGCGCAAACTCTGTCAACTTAACTTCTTCACTTCTTTTCCCAAATAATCACAAACTCTGCTCAAAACCCCGTTTCCAATCCTCCATCAAAATCAATACACCAATCCCTAAACACGTCCCTAACAAAAAGGTTATAATCCTCTGGGACCTCGACAACAAACCTCCACGTGGACCTCCATACGACGCCGCACTCTCTCTCAAAACCCTCGCCGAACGCTTCGGCGACGTCGTTTCAATCTCCGCTTACACAAAACGACACTCCTTCTTCAATCTCCCTCAATGGAATACCAACCAAAACCCTAACCCTAATTCGATTCCCTGTCGTGTCTGCGGTCACGAATGTAAATCAATTTTCGATCTCAAAATTCATTTCAAGAGAGTTCATCTGTACCAGTGTAAGAAGTTAAGGGAAAAATCTAAATCCATTAAGTTGAGCCGGTCGAAGGTCTGGTTCGTTCGGAGAATCCATACTTATAATGAAGCTGCGGGGAATGTTGTTGTTGCACCTAGGGTTGGATTTGGTTTAGGTTCGGAGTTGCGGCGCGCAAGGGTTTTCGTTAAAGTTGTGAAGGTCGGTGAGAAGGGGAATGCGGCGGAATTGTGGTTGAAGAGGGAGATGATGAGTGGAGAGGTTGGTTGGTTGGTTTTGGTTTCGGATGATCGGGAATTTGCGGAGATGTTGAGGAAGGTTAGGGAAGTGAATTTGAAGACTGTTGTTGTTGGAGATTATTGGGATAGGGATTTGGGGAAGAATGCTGATTTGTGGCTTCCTTGGAATGTTGTTGAGAATGGAAAGCTTGAGGGAATGGGTTTAATGGGAAAAATAGAGGGTTTGGATGATGAACTGGAAGGAGATCAGGATTTGGACTATGGTGAATATGTAACAGAGGAAGAACTGTATGAAAGGTTTTAAATAATTGTCTGCATCGTGTTCTCTTTAAAACTCTCACGATTTTGGTCAGTAATGTGTTCTCTTTGAAGCTCTTGCGATTTTGGTCTGTACGAATTGTAAATATGTAGATGCACTATTTTCTTTGTTTTGAATGACTTATAAGTTTTTAGATTTGTGTCTTAATAGTTTTTTTTTACATATCTTATATCTTATACATGTTGCTATAGATTTGTGTATTAAGGGTTCATGTATTGGTTACATTTGTTGAAGCTTATGAGAAACAAATTGATCTTGTTTGAATATGACAATCACTAAGTTTGTTGAATTGAAGATGGACAATGAGAGTAGATTTAAGGGGAAGAAGTCAAGACCAAAGTTTGTCTCAGTCTCCGAATTCCATTGAGTGCCAAAACATTGTTGGTGTTGATTCCGAAAAGAGAAAGACATCGATGGTGATGACTTTGGTATAAAAAGATTTAAGCCGGGAACTTTTATTCGATTGGGCTACTGATTTATTTAGAAATTTTCACAACATTTTTCTACCCCGCTAACAATACTATTCTTCGTTACAAACCTTATTATAAGGAGCATGTTGCTTTTAAATAAGGGTAATGCTAATCAGGATTCTCTTGGCCCAAGTTATATATATATATATATATATATATATATATATATATATATATATATATATATATATATATATATATATATATATATATATATATATATATATATATATATATATATATATATATATATATATATATATATATATAATTAAAATTTTTAATTAACTTTTTCAATATAAATTTTTTATAAATGAATTTCTTAATTTGTGTCCGCATAAGGTAGGAGCAAAAGTGGTTTGAAAATCTTAATACATGACAAAAAAGAATACATCATATTCGACTACTACAAATAGTTGTTAAACTTTGTTAGTTAGGATACTTGATTGATATCAAATGAATATCGTTGATCATTGGTATGAAAATCAAATGGTTTGATTTTACAAAATATTTTAGTTTATGCTTCATAGTACATTTTGCATATTCGAAAAAATACTATACAATTTAACATATTTCTTCGTGTTGTTGTAGGATGGAAAAAGATGTTATGAACTTTAGTATTGTTTCAATGATGATGTTCAATGTTTTACAGTTTAATTTAAGAGATACTATTGGATAAGTTGACATGTTATCTTTTGAGTTTTATAATAATTACGTACTATTATATGCTTTATTTATGTTACTTTTCTTTTTATAAATGAATCACAATTGTAAGATTATATTAGTGTATGTTTGTAGTTCTCTATGTATTAACGGTCTTAAAATATAAATTCAAAGTTCGGGTTTGTTACTAGTATGTATAAAACGGTGTGCAAATAACCACTCCCTAGAAAAATTCCATACCATTGGGCCACAATCCACACGAGCAAGCCCAAATTATCATCCGTAACAAAAAAAAAAACTCCTATCGCATTAAAAAAAAAGCGACTCTTCTTCGTTGATACGAAGAGAAGCATGCATTCTCTGTTTTTCCACAGCGCAAACTCTGTCAACTTAACTTCTTCACTTCTTTTCCCAAATAATCACAAACTCTGCTAAAAACCCCGTTTCCAATCCTCCATCAAAATCAATACACCAATCCCCAAACACGTCCCTAACAAAAAGGTTATAATCCTCTGGGACCTCGACAACAAACCTCCACGTGGACCTCCATACGACGCCGCACTCTCTCTCAAAACCCTCGCCGAACGCTTCGGCGACGTCGTTTCAATCTCCGCTTACACAAAACGACACTCCTTTTTCAATCTCCCTCAATGGAATACCAACCAAAACCCTAACCCTAATTCGATTCCCTGCCGTGTCTGCGGTCACGAATGTAAATCAATTTTCGACCTCAAAATTCATTTCAAGAGAGTTCATCTGTACCAGTGTAAGAAGTTAAGGGAAAAATTGAAATCCATTACCTTGAGCCGGTCGAAGGTCTGGTTCGTTCGGAGAATCCATACTTATAATGAAGCTGCAGGGAATATTGTTGCACCTAGGGTTGGATTTGGTTTGGGTTCGGAGTTGCGGTGCGCAGGGGTTTTTGTTAAAGTTGTGAAGGTAAGTGAGAAGGGGAATGCGACGGATTTGTGGTTGGAGAGGGAGATGATGAGTGGAGAGGTTGGTTGGTTGGTTATGGTTTCGGATGATCGGGAATTTGCAGAGATGTTGAGGAAGGTTAGGGAGGTCAATTTGAAGACTGTTGTTGTTGGAGATTATTGGGATAGGGATTTGGGGAAGAATGCTGATTTGTGGCTTCCTTGGAATGTTGTTGAGAATGGAAAGCTTGAGGGAATGGGTTTAATGGGAAGAACAGAGGGTTCGGATGATGAACTGGAAGGAGATCAGGATTTGGACTATGGTGAATATGTAACAGAGGAAGAACTGTATGAAAGGTTTTAAATAATTGTCTGCATCGTGTTCTCTTTAAGACTCTCACGATTTTGGTCAGTAATGTGTTCTCTTTGAAGCTCTTGCGATTTTGGTCTGTACGAATTGTAAATATGTAGATGCACTATTTTCTTTGTTTTGAATGACTTATAAGTTTTTAGATTTGTGTCTTAATAGTTTTTTTTTACATATCTTATATCTTATACCTGTTGCTATAGATTTGTGTATTAAGGGTTCATGTATTGGTTACATTTGTTGAAGCTTATGAGAAACAAATTGATCTTGTTTGAATATGACAATCACTAAGTTTGTTGAATTGAAGATGGACAATGAGAGTAGATTTAAGGGGAAGAAGTCAAGACCAAAGTTTGTCTCAGTCTCCGAATTCCATTGAGTGCCAAAACATTGTTGGTGTTGATTCCGAAAAGAGAAAGACATCGATGGTGATGACTCTGGTATAAAAAGATTTAAGCCGGGAACTTTTATTCGATTGGGCTACTGATTTATTTAGAAACTTTCACAAAAAATTTCTACCCCGCTAACAATACTATTCTTCGTTACAAACCTTATTATAAGGAGCATGTTGCTTTTAAATAAGGGTAATGCTAATCAGGATTCTCTTGGCCCAAGTTATATATATATATATATATATATATATATATATATATATATATATATATATATATATATATATATATATATATATATATATATATATATATATATATATATATATATATATATATATATATATAATTAAAATTTTGAATTAATTTTTTCAATACAAATTTTTTATAAATGAATTTCTTAATTTGTGTCCGCATAAGGTAGGAGCAAAAGTGGTTTGAAAATCTTAATACATGACAAAAAAGAATACATCATATTCGACTACTACAAATAGTTGTTAAACTTTGTTAGTTAGGATACTTGATTGATATCAAATGAATATCGTTGATCATTGGTATGAAAATCAAATGGTTTGATTTTACAAAATATTTTAGTTTATGCTTCATAGTATATTTTGCATATTCGAAAAAATACTATACAATTTAACATATTTCTTCGTGCTGTTGTAGGATGGAAAAAGATGTTATGAACTTTAGTATTGTTTCAATGATGATGTTCAATGTTTTACAGTTTAATTTAAGAGATACTATTGGATAAGTTGACATGTTATCTTTTGAGTTTTATAATAATTACGTACTCTTATGTGTTTTATTTATGTTACTTTTCTTTTTATAAATGAATCACAATTGTAAGATTATATTAGTGTATGTTTGTAGTTCTCTATGTATTAACGGTCTTAAAATATAAATTCAAAGTTCGGGTTTGTTACTAGTATGTATAAAACGGTGTGCAAATAACCACTCCCTAGAAAAATTCCATACCATTGGGCCACAATCCACACGAGCAAGCCCAAATTATCATCCGTAACAAAAAAAAAACTCCTATCGCATTAAAAAAAAAGCGACTCTTCTTCGTTGATACGAAGAGAAGCATGCATTCTCTGTTTTTCCACAGCGCAAACTCTGTCAACTTAACTTCTTCACTTCTTTTCCCAAATAATCACAAACTCTGCTAAAAACCCCGTTTCCAATCCTCCATCAAAATCAATACACCAATCCCCAAACACGTCCCTAACAAAAAGGTTATAATCCTCTGGGACCTCGACAACAAACCTCCACGTGGACCTCCATACGACGCCGCACTCTCTCTCAAAACCCTCGCCGAACGCTTCGGCGACGTCGTTTGAATCTCCGCTTACACAAAACGACACTCCTTTTTCAATCTCCCTCAATGGAATACCAACCAAAACCCTAACCCTAATTCGATTCCCTGCCGTGTCTGCGGTCACGAATGTAAATCAATTTTCGACCTCAAAATTCATTTCAAGAGAGTTCATCTGTACCAGTGTAAGAAGTTAAGGGAAAAATTGAAATCCATTAACTTGAGCCGGTCGAAGGTCTGGTTCGTTCGGAGAATCCATACTTATAATGAAGTTGCAGGGAATATTGTTGCACCTAGGGTTGGATTTGGTTTGGGTTCGGAGTTGCGGCGCGCAGGGGTTTTCGTTAAAGTTGTGAAGGTAAGTGAGAAGGGGAATGCGACGGATTTGTGGTTGGAGAGGGAGATGATGAGTGGAGAGGTTGGTTGGTTGGTTATGGTTTCGGATGATCGGGAATTTGCAGAGATGTTGAGGAAGGTTAGGGAGGTCAATTTGAAGACTGTTGTTGTAGGAGATTATTGGGATAGGGATTTGGGGAAGAATGCTGATTTGTGGCTTCCTTTGAATGTTGTTGAGAATGGAAAGCTTGAGGGAATGGGTTTAATGGGAAGAACAGAGGGTTCGGATGATGAATTGGAAGGAGATCAGGATTTGGACTATGGTGAATATGTAACAGAGGAAGAACTGTATGAAAGGTTTTAAATAATTGTCTGCATCGTGTTCTCTTTAAGACTCTCACGATTTTGGTCAGTAATGTGTTCTCTTTGAAGCTCTTGCGATTTTGGTCTGTACGAATTGTAAATATGTAGATGCACTATTTTCTTTGTTTTGAATGACTTATAAGTTTTTAGATTTGTGTCTTAATAGTTTTTTTTTACATATCTTATATCTTATACCTGTTGCTATAGATTTGTGTATTAAGGGTTCATGTATTGGTTACATTTGTTGAAGCTTATGAGAAACAAATTGATCTTGTTTGAATATGACAATCACTAAGTTTGTTGAATTGAAGATGGACAATGAGAGTAGATTTAAGGGGAAGAAGTCAAGACCAAAGTTTGTCTCAGTCTCCGAATTCCATTGAGTGCCAAAACATTGTTGGTGTTGATTCCGAAAAGAGAAAGACATCGATGGTGATGACTCTGGTATAAAAAGATTTAAGCCTGGAACTTTTATTCGATTGGGCTACTGATTTATTTAGAAACTTTCACAAAAAATTTCTACCCCGCTAACAATACTATTCTTCGTTACAAACCTTATTATAAGGAGCATGTTGCTTTTAAATAAGGGTAATGCTAATCAGGATTCTCTTGGCCCAAGTTATATATATATATATATATATATATATATATATATATATATATATATATATATATATATATATATATATATATATATATATATAAGGGTAATGCTAATCAGGATTCTCTTGGCCCAAGTTATATATATATATATATATATATATATATATATATATATATATATATATATATATATATATATATATATATAATTAAAATTTTGAATTAATTTTTTCAATACAAATTTTTTATAAATGAATTTCTTAATTTGTGTCCGCATAAGGTAGGAGCAAAAGTGGTTTGAAAATCTTAATACATGACAAAAAAGAATACATCATATTCGACTACTACAAATAGTTGTTAAACTTTGTTAGTTAGGATACTTGATTGATATCAAATGAATATCGTTGATCATTGGTATGAAAATCAAATGGTTTGATTTTACAAAATATTTTAGTTTATGCTTCATAGTATATTTTGCATATTCGAAAAAATACTATACAATTTAACATATTTCTTCGTGCTGTTGTAGGATGGAAAAAGATGTTATGAACTTTAGTATTGTTTCAATGATGATGTTCAATGTTTTACAGTTTAATTTAAGAGATACTATTGGATAAGTTGACATGTTATCTTTTGAGTTTTATAATAATTACGTACTCTTATGTGTTTTATTTATGTTACCTTTCTTTTTATAAATGAATCACAATTGTAAGATTATATTAGTGTATGTTTGTAGTTCTCTATGTATTAACAGTCTTAAAATATAAATTCAAAGTTCGGGTTTGTTACTAGTATGTATAAAACGGTGTGCAAATAACCACTCCCTAGAAAAATTCCATACCATTAGGCCACAATCCACACGAGCAAGCCCAAATTATCATCCGTAACAAAAAAAAAAGCTCCTATCGCATTAAAAAAAAGCGATTCTTCTTCGTCAATACGAAGAGAAGCATGCATTCTCTGTTTTTCCACAGCGCAAACTCTGTCAACTTAACTTCTTCACTTGTTTTCCCAAATAATCACAAACTCTGCTCAAAACCCCGTTTCCAATCCTCCATCAAAATCAATACACCAATCCCCAAACACGTCCCTAACAAAAAGGTTATAATCCTCTGGGACCTCGACAACAAACCTCCACGTGGACCTCCATATGACGCCGCACTCTCTCTCAAAACCCTCTCCGAACGCTTCGGCGACGTCGTTTCAATCTCCGCTTACACAAAACGGCACTCCTTCTTCAATCTTCCTCAATGGAATACCAACCAAAACCCTAACCCTAATTCGATTCCCTGCCGTGTCTGCGATCACGAATGTAAATCAATTTTCGATCTCAAAATTCATTTCAAGAGAGTTCATATGTACCAACGTAAGAAGTTAAGGGAAAAATTGAAATCCATTAAGCTGAGCCGGTCGAAGGTTTGGTTCGTTCGGAGAATCCATACTTATAATGAAGTTGCGGGGAATGTTGTTGCACCTAGGGTTGGATTTGGTTTGGGTTCGAAGTTGCGGCGCGCAGGGGTTTTCGTTAAAGTTGTGAAGGTCGGTGGGAAGGGGAATGCGGCGAAATTATGGTTGAAGAGGGAGATGATGAGTGGAGAGGTTGGTTGGTTGGTTTTGGTTTCGGATGATCGGGAATTTGCGGAGATGTTGAGGAAGGTTAGGGAAGTGAATTTGAAGACTGTTGTTGTTGGAGATTATTGGGATAGGGATTTGGGGAAGAATGCTGATTTGTGGCTTCCTTGGAATGTTGTTGAGAATGGAAAGCTTGAGGGAATGGGTTTAATGGGAAAAACAGAGGGTTTGGATGATGAACTGGAAGGAGATCAGGATTTGGACTATGGTGAATATGTAACAGAGGAAGAATGTTAGATACCCAAAAGTGCTTATTTGAGCTATCAAATATGGGCATCTTTCACTCCATTTCCTTGCTAAAGTGTTCGAAACCACCTTTGTTTTTGATGAATTGCAATACAATGATACACGATCTTGGTACCTTTGATTTGTGTGTTATTTTGCAGCAATTAGGCCTGAAATAATAGAAAATGAAGGCACAAGAAAATGGCAAGGGACCAAGAAAAAGAATGCATTCATCAGCTTGCTCGCTTGGCGAGGGCTGTGGCGAAGAGCTCGCTAGGCGAGCGCCCAGCGAGTCCCCTGCGAAGAGCTCCAGTATTTTACAGTAGCAAACATCAACAAACTCGCTAGGCGAGCTGCCAGCGAAGGGTGTAGCGAACACGTCCAGACTTGGCCAAAAGCGCAGCCAGCACTCACTCGCTAGGCGAGCCATTAGCGAGCTTCCAGCGAGCAATTACAGTAGCAAAACCTCCTAAGCTCGCTGGAGCGAAGGGTGAAGCGTGGGCTTCGCCTAGCGAAGGTTTTGTTCGCCTAGCGAACATGCCAATCTGGCAAAGGTCATTTCTTTGGGCGCAGGTGCCACAGGTGCCTCATTTTGGGGCTCGCTAGGCGAGTCATTCTGCTCGCCTAGCGAGCATGACAGCTCAGTAGCAGCTCTATAAGTAGCAAGGGCTACTTTTTGGAGCCATACTTTTACACCTCCATACTTTTGTACTTTTTAGATATTTTCCAGCATTGCTCTAGAGATCTTTTGTGACCTAGGAATCATTTCTCTTCATCTCTTAACAATCTTTCATAAAAAGAAGGTGGATTCCCATCCAATCTCGATTATTCGACTCGGATGTTGATCAACCTTCTTCCAAAACTTGTTGACCAAGCTACCATGAAAATGAGTAGCTAAGTTCTTCATTTTGTCAAGGTTAGATGTAGATGATCATTAGCTTTGTGTGTAAATGGGATGATCTTCATTTGTAAACTCTTTAATGGTGAATATATGGTGAAAACTTTGTTCTTATTGAAAACTCTTTGTGTTGGTTTATGATCGAGAGATGTTTACCAACTCTTTACCTAGGTTTTCATCCAATCTTGTTTGTTAGCTAGAGATAGTAATGAATGATTTTGTTCACCATAAGGTTGAACCAAAAAGTTATCATTTTGATAGATTGTGTTAGAGATAAACAATAGATCAAAATGGGAAAACTCACAATGTGTGTTAGAGATAAACACATTGGGAGGACTTTGTGAAATAGTTTATCATCTAAAGGAGTTTATAAGTTTTGTTGATCGAACATATACATGCAAAGTGATTGTCGAACCCTAACTTTGGCAATATTTCTCAAATATTAAAACCAAATCTTTTACCGCATTTTATCACACTTTTATGCAAGATACCGTGACTAAAACCAAAAACCATTGTTACCTTAAGCTAAGAGTTAAAACAACTATCGAAAGGCGGTGATATCTCACAATCCCTGTGGAGACGATAACAAAAACCCGACACTTAAAATTACACTCAACAAAATGGCGCTGTTGCCGGGGATTGTGAATTGATATTGCGAGCATCGCAATAGTTGCTTAATTTTTAGCTTTCGAATTTTTGACTTGTGCTTGTAATTTGTTTGGTTTAGTGTGCAGCTTTCGTTTTATGCGAGGGCAGATTCCTGTGGACGGACTTCTTTTTGATCCCTAGATCGAAAGAACCGCAAGGAGGCTAAATAGCAAAACGAGACGAAGGAGGCAACAGGCTAGACAACAACAAGAACAAGGAGAAAGTTCTTCTACCACACATCCACCACCGTTCATACCTATCATGGAACCACCACCACCGCCCATTTCCACTCCATGTGTAAACAGTCCAAGGAATACTGCTCAGTTTGCCAACCACACGGGAAGGCAAGCCGAGATGAAAACGGGAACTCTTAATTTACTATATGGAAGTCCATTCACCGGAATGGACCATGAAGATCCCTTTGCTTTTCTCACAAAATTTTACGAGATAGCATTGGCGGCCGGAGTGGATCAAGCTCAAGAGCTACCGTTGTTCAGAAGATTATTTCCCCACGCTTTGCTCGACAAAGCAAAAGATTGGTACTTAGATCAAACACCAGTCGTCATGACAAACTGGAACGTGTTGGAAGAGAAGTTCATCGAAAGATTTTTCTCCCATAACCGGTTCATGGAATCCAAGACGACCATCTCAGTGTTTTCACAAGGAACCAATGAATCATTAAATGAGGCGTGGGAAAGATTCAAATCCATGCTTCGGAAATGTAAAGGGCATGGTTTTGATGAATTGACTCAAATCCATATTTTCAAAAATGGACTTCAACCAAATTGCAAGACGTTGTTGGATGCTACCTCGGGTGGTTCTTTATTGTCTAAAAGCGCCGAAGAAGCTACAAATATCATAAATCGAATGGCTCTAAATGATCTTCAAAGTCAAAGTAGAGGCAACTCTTTGAAGAAGCCGTGAGTGCTTGAACTTGGGACGAACGATGCCATTCTTGCCCAAAACAAACTGATTTCACAACAAGTGGAACTCTTAACGCAGCAAATAAAAGAGTTGAGAGAACCTTCAAAATCTAAGCAAATAGCTTGTTGTGAGCTTTGCAAAGGTGAGCATGACACCGGATTTTGTCCACCTCCCGGGTTCGAAGAAGTAAACTACATGGCAAACCAACGGGACTACCAACCGAGACAACAACAACAACAACCTTATCAACCACATCCTCAAAATCAACAACAACAACAACAACACTTCCAAGGGAATCAAGGGTTCCAACCTAGGAGTAACTATTACCATAACCAAGGTTATGGGGGTGGTTCTTCTAGCCGTCAAAACCCTCCCCAAAATCCTTATCAACCTCAACAACCGCCGATCGTAACGTCAAAATTAGAAGAGACATTGACACAATTTATGCAAATGTCAATGGCTAATCAAAAGAGCAACGATGCGGCAATTAAAAATCTCGAGACTCAAGTTGGACAACTTGCTAAGCAACTAGCGGAACAACAACCCGGTCCTTCTTTTTCGGCGAACACGCAAACAAATCCTAAGGAGCATTATAAAGCGATCACGACAAGAAGTGGGAGGGAGTTGACTAGTGAGAATAAAAAAAGAGATGAGAGTCAACAAAGAGAGGAAAAAGAAGACAATGAGGAGGAAATATTGGAGGATAATATTGATGGTGAAGTGGGGGAGTGGAGTGGGGAGGAAAAAGTTGAAAAGAACGAAAAGAATGGTGAAGTTGAAAAGAAAGAAAGTGTGGAAATTGAGAAAATAAAAGTGATGAAGTAATGGTGGAGGAAGTGAAAAAGAAAAGAGCAAGAAGTTCTAGAGTTGCTAAAGGAAAGGAGGTAGTGAGCGCTACTCCGATCCAAAACCTTCCTTATCCACATGCTCCATCCAAAAGGGAGAATGAACGACATTACGCCCGGTTCATGGATATTTTTAAACAATTGCAAATCAACATTCCGTTTGCCGAAGCCTTGGAGCAAATGCCCAAGTATGCCAAATTCATGAAGGACATACTTACAAAAAAGCGGAGGTATACGGAACCGGAGACCATTGTCCTAGATGCGAGCTGTAGTGCAATCATTCAAAGGACGCTTCCGAAAAAAGAGGTTGATCCGGGACGAGTTACTTTGCCGGTTAAAATTGGTGATATCTATGTCGGAAAGGGACTAATTCATTTGGGGTAAAGCATTAATCTTATACCATTGTCTATTGTAAAGAGGCTTGGCAACATTGAAATTAAGTCCATCCAGATGACGTTGCAATTGGCGGATAAGTCGACCACCCATCCTCATGGCGTAGCCCAAGATGTTTTGGTTAAAGTCGACAAATTCTTTTTCCCGGTCGATTTTATTGTTATTGATATGGAAGAAGATGATGATGCTCCGCTCATTCTGGGTTGACCGTTCATGAAAACCGCGCGCATGATGATAGACGTTGATGACGGTTTGATGAAGGTGAGAGTCCAAAATGAAGAAGTTACATTCGATCTATTCGAAGCAATGAAGCATTCAAAAGATAGAAGTGATAGCTTTCGCATCGATGTGATCGAAGAGGCAATTTTGGAGGTTTCTAAGCATATTCATGAGATATCTCCTATGGAGTTAGCTCTTGACGACTCATTTGAAGTTTTCACAGCTGAAGAAGAGCAAGCTCTTGATGAATGCTTAAGGGAACTTGATGGTTTAAACGAACTACAACTGTAGGAAGTTGAGGAGGAAGACTTGAAGAAGGAGGTTAATGACGAAAAAGCGCCCATTGAATTGAAAATGTTACCTTCTACTTTGAAGTATGTATTCCTAGATGAGACCGAAGCAAAGCCGGTCATCATAAGCAACCTTTTGTCAAATGATGAAGAAGCCCGTTTGATCAATGTGCTAAAAAAAATCAAGAAGCCATGGGTTGGACTCTTTCCGATCTCAAAAGAATTAGTCCTTCCTATTGCATGCACAAGATCTTAATGGAAGAGGATTTTAAGCCGGTAGCTCAACCACAACGCCGCTTAAGTCCTACTATGAAGGAGGTTGCTAGAAAGGAAGTTGTCAAGTTGTTGGATGCGGGAATGATTTACCCGATTTCGGATAGTCCATGGGTTAGTCCTGTGCATGTGGTTCCGAAGAAAGGTGGAATTACCGTGATCCGAAATGACAAGGATGAGTTGATCCCTACTAAAGTTGCAACGGGGTGGCGAATGTGTATTGATTATAGGCGGTTGAATACCGCAACTCGAAAAGATCATTTTCCACTCCCGTTCATGGATCAAATGCTCGAAAGACTCTCGGGGCAACAATACTATTGTTTCTTGGATGGCTATTCCGGGTATAACCAAATTGCGGTTGACCCGGCCGATCATGAAAAGACGGCTTTCACATGTCTGTTTGGAGTTTTCGCATACCAAAAAATGCCCTTTGGGTTTGCAAAGCACCGGCGACTTTCCAAAGATGTGTGCAAGCCATTTTTGTCGACCTTATTGAGAAAACAATGGAAGTCTTCATGGATGACTTCTCGGTATTTGGTGGTTCCTTTAGTCTATGCTTGGCAAACTTGAAAACGGTGCTTGAAAGATGTGTGAAGACCAATCTTGTGCTTAATTGGGAGAAGTGCCACTTCATGGTGACCGAGGGGATAGTGCTTGGCCATAAAGTCTCTTCAAGAGGGCTTGAAGTTGATCGTGCTAAGGTTGAAGTGATTGAAAAGTTACCTCCTCCGGTGAATGTGAAGGGAATCCGAAGCTTTTTTGGGCACGCCGGGTTCTATCGGCGCTTTATCAAAGACTTCTCAAAGGTAGCTAAGCCTTTGAGTAATTTGCTAGCTAAGGACCAGGTATTTCTCTTAATCGATGAATGTTTGCAAGCTTTTGAAACTTTGAAAGAAAAATTGGTTACCGCTCCAATTATAGTCGCTCCAAATTGGAATTTAAATTTTGAGCTAATGTGTGATGCGAGCGACTATGCAATCGGAGCGGTATTAGGCCAAAGAAAAGAGAAAAAATTTCATGCGATACATTATGCAAGTAAAGTTCTTAATGAGGCTCAAATTAACTATGCCACCACTGAAAAAGAATTACTTGCGATAGTGTATGCGCTTGAAAAGTTTAGGTCTTATCTTATAGGGTCTAAAGTCGTAGTGTATACCGACCACTCGGCGATTAAATATTTGCTCACAAACCGGATTCGAAGCAAAGGCTCATCCATTGGATCCTCTTGTTGCAAGAATTTGATGTTGAAATCAAAGACAAGAAAGGATCGGAAAATTTGGTGGCGGATCATTTATCTCGCTTAGTTAATGTGGAGGTTACAGCTTCAGAGAAGGAAATCCGGGAAGAGTTTCCTGATGAAAAACTTTTCAAAATTCAAGTTAGGCCGTGGTTTGCAGACTTTGCGAACCACAAGGCTAGTGGTTTTGTGCCTCCCGACCTAACTTCGAACCAAAAAAGGAAGTTTCTTTCGGATGCCAAGTATTACGTATGGGATGACCCGTACTTGTTTAAGTTGGGTAGTGATAACCTTTTAAGGAGATACGTTACTGGCGATGAAGCACAGAGCATCCTTTGGCATTGTCACAACTCGCCTTACGGAGGACACTATAATGGGGTGAGAACGGCCACTAAAATCCTTCAGTCAGGATTTTATTGGCCCACTATTTTCAAAGACGCACATACCCATGCGCAAAGTTGTGATAGTTTCCAGAGAAGCGGTGGGATTGGTAAGAGAGACGAAATGCCTCTCCAAAACATCCAAGAGGTCGAAGTATTTGATTGTTGGGGCATCGATTTTGTAGGACCATTCCCACCCTCTTATGGTAACGAGTATATGCTTGTCGCAGTTGATTACATTTCTAAGTGGGTTGAGGCGATTGCCTCACCTCGGGCGGATGCGAAAACGGTAATAATTTTTTTGAAGAAAAACATATTTTCCCATTTCGGAACCCCCCGAGTGTTGATAAGTGACGGAGGGTCACACTTTTGTAATGCACCGTTGGAAAGCATTTTAAAACATTACGGTGTATCACACAGAGTGGCAACTCCGTATCACCCACAGGCTAATGGGCAAGCCGAGGTCTCTAATCGTGAGATTAAGAGAATTCTCGAAAAAACTGTGTCAAATTCGAAAAAAGAGTGGTCACAAAAATTGGATGAAGCGTTATGGGCATACCGTACCGCCTTTAAAGCGCCAATTGGGCTCACTCCTTTTCAATTGGTGTTTGGTAAAACTTGCCATTTGTCGGTCGAATTGGAGCACAAAGCCTTGTGGGCTCTGAAATTTTTAAATTTTGAAAAGGATTTGGCAGGTGAGAAAAGGAAGGTGCAACTGCTTGAGTTGGAAGAGATGCGCAATGCCGCATATCACTCAAGTTGGTTGTACAAAGAGAAGGTAAAAAAATATCATGACAAAAAGCTTCGAAAGAAAGAATTTGTGCCCGAACAGTTGGTCCTATTGTTCAATTCCAGGTTGAAGTTATTCCCCGGAAAGTTGAAATCAAAATGGTCCGGGTCATTTCGGGTCAAAGAAGTGAAGGAGTACGGAGCTATTGTCATTGAGGACATGGAAAAGAAGGAGAGTTGGACCGTTAATGGCCAACGTTTGAAGGTTTATCTCGGCGGTCATGTGGATCGCGAGAGCTGTGCTATTTCGTTGGATGCTCCTCTGTGAGCATCGCACCGTCGAGCTTATCCAACGTTAAACAAGCGCTTGTTGGGAGGCACCCCAACATTGTAAGTATTTACAGTTTTTCTGTGGTGTCGTATTGGGATTCCAATTGTTAAACCTTGCTGAATGTACCAGGAATACTATTTTTGAAAAAGCAAATGCTGTCATGCTCGCTAGATGCTCGCTAGGCGAAGCAGTAGCGAGCGGATTCGCTAGCTGCTCGCTAGGCGAAGCAGCAGCGAGCGCTGCATGGCAGCACTCACTTAATTATCAGCAGGCCACTCTTTTGGGCCCAAATGCACTTTTCTTTTTACAACTCTGAACTAAAGCACTAACACAACTCTCACAAACACTCTGTCACTTTTCATCTCATTCACAAACACTCAAACCCTAAACTGAAGCATTGCAAACTTCACTGCACTTCAAATCCAATCAATCTCTTTCACTAAGGTTTGCCCTAATTCCATTTCTTTATGTTTGAACTTTGTAAATTTCTGATTTGCATGTCATTTAGGGTGAATTTGGGGGAATGGGGTATATTAGGTTTTGCATGTGGGTGTAGATTTGCATGTACATTATAACGATGCTTTTCTTGATAGATCATTGTGTTCTGAAATAGATACCATGAGAACTTGGGTTTTGCCAAAATTTCACTGTAAACATTGCAGAACCCAAAAACCCGTAAGATTCACTAGCAACTCGCTAGGCGAATCAGTGGCGAGCTTTCGCTGCCACTTCGCTAGGCGAACCTGTAGCGAAGCTTCGCTAGGTTCTCGCTAGGCGAAGCAGCAGCGACCATAACAGTAGTTGGAATTCTGGTTTTGCTTTCTAATCTGTTTTGTGTTTGTGTTTTTTCCTCTCTATGTCTGTGCAGATGGAATCCAGATCCGGAGCTTCAAAAAAGAGAAAGGGCGGGAACACTTCTCGTACCGTACCAATACAATTCGACACCGACAAGTTTGTCGGGCCAAAGCAAGCCACAAGATATATTGCTTTGGAAAAGCGAAAGATTTTGCCGGAAAAGAGATTTTTAATCAACCCTGAAGGCACGAACCGAACATTCGCCGGGTTGATTAACAGCAAAAAATGGGACCGGTTAATTTCCCCTCTGGAGCATTACGATATCGCAACAGTGCGTGAGTTCTATGCGAACGCACTGCCGAACGATGACGAGCCATTCACATGGACGTCTAGAGTGTCCGGTCGTCCTGTTGCGTTCGATAGGGATGCAATTAACCGTGTCCTGGGTGAACCGCTCCATCTGGGAGCCGAGGAGAGAGACACCTACCACCAAGATTTAAGGCTTCACCGGGATACTTATGCGATCTCTGCTGCCCTGCTTCTGAGAGGGAAATCAGTTGAGCTGAACCCATCTGGGGTTCCCATGAGATACCATAGGGAGGACATGACTCCCTTGGCTCAACTGATTCTTTTGTTGGTTCTTACAAACATTGCACCCAAGTCTCATACTTCTACCGTGCCGATCCCAGTGGCACACTTGGTACACTGCATCCTCACGAACGTCCAGATTGATGTGGCGAGGATTATTGCTTTTGAGCTGAAGTCCGTGATTGAAAGCGGGCTAAAGTCGGGGGCACGAGTGAATTGTCCCCTGGCTTTCCCTTGCCTAATCATGGCTTTGTGCCTGCAAGCGAGGGTGAGGTTACCCTCTAGGGGTCAAGTAAGGATCCCGCCACCCATTGATGACCGGTACGTGGCCAAGTATTGCAAACCGAAGAATGTAAGAAGTAGTTCAGTTGCTGAGGTTACCGGGGCTTCTGATGGTCCTGGTACTTCTACCATAGGATCTGATCCTTTCCAGCAGGTGTCGCATCCGCGAAAAACAACCGGCGGGCTAAAACAAAACAACACAGAGCCGCCACCGTGCATTATTTATCCCAAAAGAGGGAAAGGAAACGCTCGAAGTAAACCTGGGAAAAGCATGGTCTCGCGACCAAAGAGAACGGGATCGGGAGTCGGTTACGCGAGGGGAAGGTATTAGCACCCCTCACGTCCGTCGTACTCGACGGGATCCACGCTCAAAAGATAGAACAAGGTTGCTAAAACAAACATCACACACACACACTGAAGACAACACAGGTGGGGAAAGAGGGGAGAGCTCGATAAGATATCGCGTCCTATGCCTACGTATCTCGTCTGGAACGAGAATCAGAGCCACCGTAGTTCGGCCCACGCACGCCGAAACAAACACACGCACAAAAAGGCAAACATGGAACCCGAACGCCAATAGCTGGACTTACATCAGCTTCCGAACCAAACAAACCCACACTGGAAACCAGATGCCACTTGATGGACTTATACCGGACTCCAAGCACACAACAAGAGGATACGGAATGCCAATTGCTGGGCTTACATCCATCTCCTACACACACAAGAAGAAACAAGCAACAAGTTACTAAGGAGTCGGGAACTCGAGCCTAGCAACTGTCAAGCAAACACACACAAAAAAAAGAAAGGGTTTGCCCGGAGAGATCTCGTGCGACCTCCTGCCTACGTACCTCATCTGGTATGAGGATCAGGGCGACGTAGTTCCCCTTAACAGGGGAGATACTTTCTCCTAACCAGAGACCGGGAAATGACCAACAAAAAGGGAGACTGACTCGAGCCTAATAGTTATCATGTATTCCACAATGGTCCTAGGTTGAGTTTTCTATCTACTTGCACAGGCTGCAAGCTAATCCTAACCAGGCAAAGCAAAGCATGCAAGCACAATCAAAACAAAGCAAACATTCACAGGTAGCACACACTATATACAGACAGATGTGGCTCAATCAAGGGTTAGGCTGCAAAATTTCAAGTTCATATGGCATGGTAACAAAAATCATGAAGTTGCACAAGAAATGGTGTGACACAAATTGTCACACCTCTAATGATTAGGTCATATCTCACAATCCAGGAACTCAAAAATCACAAACTCAAAGCTAAAATGTCCATTAAGGTCTCTAGAATAAGCATGCAAAATTTCAGGAATTTCCAATTAAGCATCATCATTTCATGATCAAAACACCAAGCAATGTGCAACAAATGACACATCCAAACAAACCCTAGGCCATTCCAAAATTTACACGTGCACAATTTTATTAAAAATTTTCAAAAAAAAGTAGAGATCACAAGGATCATTCCACAAAAAATCTCACATTATTTGGACAAAAATTGAATGAGATATGGATTTTCTAATGTTGAGAAAAAATAAAAAAATGTGAAATGGAGGCATGTGAATCATGTAAGCATGTGAAAATAAATGGAAAAGGCAAAATAAGAAATTGCTGTAGCACGGGATCGAAGCCTGTACAGGCTTGAAAACTAACGCGCGAACACCAATAATCATGTACAGTAAGCAAATTTTGGATCTAGCTCAAGTTTCTGGAAAATTTTAAAGTGTTCTTCATGTTCTTCATACACTCATAGGCTCAAGAACAAATCTCCACCAAATTGGACAAACCATATATCAATGGAAAGGTCTTTCCAAGCACATCATGAATCTCAAATTATTTTGTCCTAATTCTTCCTAAATTAAGAGAATCGAAGCCAAACATAATCATGCATGAAAGTTCAAATCAACATAACTCTCTCATTTCTCAACCAAATTTAGTGAAACGAATTGCAGAATTCTCTACTAAGAAAGACCTATCCAAATCATCAATCAATTTCAATAATCATTGAATTCGAAAAATCACCTTCAATTTGAAGACAGTTGTGAATTGCGTGTTTTAGGCTTTGAAATGTGAAAACAGAACTTCTATGATGCTTGTAGAAGTGAATGGAACAAAGATTGGATGTTGATTGTACACGAACTTGATGAAATCTCAAATTTCCATGGATGAACCTCACTTTAACAGTCCAAAATCCAGCTTGAATTCCAATGGTTCTTGCTCCAATTAGCTTCAATAATGATTGTAGATGATGAAACAATGAAGATCTAAGCAAGGTCTTTGAAGAAAATTGCAAAAAAGTGAAGATGAAAAGTTGAGAGAATTGTGCAATTTTGGATCTAGATCTGAAATTCTGTTATGATTATGGTGAAAACAGTTACAATTATCCTTTTATATGTGATGTTAATCATGATTCTAATCCTAATTAGTGCTAATGAAATGGATTAGTGAAAATGCATTTTCATGCTAAATGCCAATTTGGTCAATTCACCCACACATGTGCAATGCAATGTAACAGTGGAATTTTCTGGTTTGAGCAAGCTTCAAATGGCATTTGTGAGCTGTTGCAAAAGGAATGGAGTGAAAACAATGCTTATTTTGCAAAATGCACTTTTTCCCTCCCTTTTTCAAAATTGGTCCACTTGAAAAATGGACTTTTTGTGTGATGAGTTTTCATGAAATGTAATGATGGATCATGATAGCTCATGTCAAATGATTTTTTCTCAAAGAAACCTCACTCAATTTGGCCTTGTGAATCAAAAGTTATGCCACTTTGAAATTCAACTTTTTTGGACAATGATCAATCCATAACTTGCCAACCATAAATGAGAAATTCATGTTCTTGGACTTTTTGGAAAGGTGAGAGCAAGATCTACAACGTTCATGTTGGACAAAATTTCATTTGAAGCATTTTTGGACATGTAATTTTGTGGAGAAAAACATTCCATTTTTGGCAGTTTTCAATTACAAGTCACTTTCTATTTTTGGAAAGTTTCCATCTGACTTTATTTTCTTCATTCTTGATGTTTGAAATGTCAAATGAAACTTGTTTAGACATGAACGAAGTGTCTCTAACCCTCTCCCACCTCCAAATCCATGAATTCAGGCACAGTTGACCACAATTGACTTTTCTGACTGATAGATGAATTTCAGCTTGACTGATCCACTTGAGCCTCAAATCCCTGATGAAATGGCTCAATGATGTAACCCTAGCTTCCATAAGCTCAAAATAATCATATGATGATCCCCATATCCATTGAAAACCTCATCTCCTTGCTAAGCCCTGATTGGCCCAATGCAGATGATTAGGGTTGACCAGAGGTCAAAACCCTAATCTCAAGGTATCTGATCAAGCATGATGAATCTCTTGGTGATGATAAAACCATGATGATGATGATGTATCATTTCAACCAAGATAAAGCTCAACCCTCCTTGAGGAACCATGAAACCCTAATTTGAATCACACATCCTCAGATGGTTAGTGATCAATTCAATTAAACCTTCAGCTTGCATCTCAACCTTTTTATCTTCTGACCAAGATTTTGGAGAATGGCTTGCTTGTTGCCACATGATATGCAAATATGCAATGCCTAATGACCTAAGAAATGCAATGCAATATGCTAAGCTAATCCCAAGAGAGGAGGGCAAATTTTGAGGTGTTACAGCTGCCCCTATTCAATCCACTGTGAACTTGTCGATATGAATAGCCTCGGCTTTCAGATGATCAGGATGAAGAGTGATTGAATTCCAAGAACAGACGAACAATTTGCACTCTGATGGGAAATAATTAACAATGCCTGTCAGAATTGGCATAAGAACAACCTCTAAAGAAGAATTCGTCTGGTACGGATAAAGTCGGCCGGAATACCGAAACAGAAACGTCGACCTGGATACCAAAATAAATGGTAACGCAGGGATAATCATGGCCTGAACACCACATCCGCTGGGGATTATTCTCTTTTTATTGCTTTTCTTGAACCCCAAAATTTTCTCTTTTTCATTTTCTTTTTTTTTTCCGTTTTCTTGAACCCCGAAATTTTCCTTCGCGCCAGTGATCCCGGATCACTGCATTTGAACCCCGACGTCTCGTTTGCCAAAATAATGAACCCCATTCTCCATTTGAACCCCAGTCGCCTGACGATAACTTGTGATCGCCATTGTGAACCCCATTCTCCAGAAAACACCTCATGTCTCCTTTTCTCCATTTGGACCCCGTTCTCCAGAAAATGCCTCAACATTTCCCTTTCTCCGTTTGAACCCCGTTCTCCAATTTCTTGTGATAATTCCGCTGGCAACGTCGGAAGTAACACCAAAACGCCACTCCGATGGCGACATATCAGAAGACACTCGACCAGACATTGACTGATGACCGGGAGGAAACTCGACGTTTACTGGACATCGAACAATGATGTTTACTTGACACCAACGAATACTCGACCAGACATTAACTGATGACTGGGAGGAAACTCGACGTTTACTGGACATCAAACAATGATGTTTACTTGACACCAAAGAATACTCGACCAGACATTAACTGATGACTGGGAGGAAACTCGACGTTTACTGGACATCGAACAATGATGTTTACTTGACACCAAAGAAAGCTCGACCAGACATTAACCGATGACTGGGAGGAAACTCGATGTTTACTGGACATCGAACAATGATGTTTACTGACACCAAAGAAAGCTCGACCAGACATTAACCAATGACTGGGAGGAAACTCGACGTTTACTGGACATCGAACAATGATGTTTACTTGACACCAAAGAAAACTCGACCAGACACTTACTGATGACTGGGAGGAAACTCGACGTTTACTGGACATCGAACAATGATGTTTACTTGACACCAAAGAAAACTCGACCAGACACTTACTGATGACTGGGAGGAAACTCGACGTTTACTGGACATCGAACAATGATGTTTACTTGACACCAAAGGAAGGATATTACAGGGATCGACATGACACTTACTGGTGTCGCAGGGATGACATCGACATATGTCAAAACCAGGCAGACACTTGCCGGGGACTAATTGGGAAATACTGTTGCCCCAAAATCACGATGCTGAACTCCTCAGAGTGACACCTTCACCATCCAGCGAAACCAAATCTCAAGCGGTAACCACGACTTGAATCGCGCTGATCGCGTAACATTTCCATCTCTGTCCGACGGAAAAGTCTCCTCCAGTATCGCACTGCTGGGGAACATTGGTTCTGACGTCATGATGTTAAACTCCTCAGAGTAACATCTTCCAACTCCTGTCTCGCACGACAGAAATCTCCTCCAGTATCGCACTACTGGGGAATATTGTTGATACAGTACCAAACTCCTCGGAGTAGCATCTTCACCTTTGGGCAAAACCACCTCTCAAACGATGACCACGGTTTGAGACTAGCTTATGCTTGCAATATGATGCATGATTTGATTTTTCCGCGTAATGCTCCATAATTATGGAAATGCTACGCGATTTATTATGCATTATGCTATGCTTATTTTTTCCATGATGAATGTATAAAAAATATCCCCCTCAAGGGACTCTTTTGGGAAGCTCGAGACACTCTGCTGAGGAACTCGCCAATACTCCGATCTCCACCCTGTTGGGGAATAGCGCTGCTGTTGGGAAAAAGCAACCCCTGCTGGGAAAAACCTCCTTTGCCCCTGATCCGCTTGGGGATATCGCTGGGGATAAGAACCATCAACGCTCTCTGTGGGGAAACAACAGTCTTTGACTTGCTGGGGATATACATCCCGACTCTGCTTCGGGAAACCCTCACAGATACCTCCGCTGGGAAATAACAACCTCCAGCCCTAGCGACTGGGGAAGCATCAATCTGAAACCTGCTGGGGATATACATCCCGACTCTGCTAGGGAATCCACAGACCCTGGATCTGTTGGAGAATTAGTCCTTCCGACTCTGCTTGGGGAGGAGGACAGTCTGATACCGAACACCCATCGACTCGTCGACCCAATCGGTATTCATCATCCCAATCCACTGTCGGCTTTCCAACTTTGAGAACTCCCAGACTCGTCTGGACTTTTCTGCTCCATCATCTTGTATTCCCATCCGCTTCGAGCTCGACGGAGAGCGAACTCCTGGGATTTATACAAACTTTTCAATCTTCAGACTTTGAAGAGTCTTCTTGATTAATTCCAAGGATCGTCGTACGTCCATCGTCGTTATTTCACCGCTCTCCTATTCATTCGTCCCTGATCGGACTCCATGGGGATTTGTTTTGTCAACAACTTCCACATCACCACCTGCAAGTGAGTGAAAATATCTAACAGTTCCTGCAAAAGAGATCGTTAGATAAAACCGTGCCCCAGGCGTGTCAAGATTTCAACACTTGGGTCACTCAACCTTCCGAATAAGATTTCAAACTTTCAATCTTATAAGCATGCATTGGAAGGAACCTGTATGTCTTAAAATGCAAGATTCTTTATCAAAATAATCGGATGTTTTTGCAATCAAAGCGGTAATGAAAAACAAAAACAAAATTATTTGACTGAATATGCATTTTATTGATTGAAAAGTGTGTGGCTCAAATTGAGCAATACAAAGGAAGCAATTCCTGAAAAGAGGTAATTGCGCACAAAAGGAAAAATCTATCCTAATGGCAATGTGAAACCCGCGATCTCATCGAGTTCCAACTCGGTTACACCCCCTATGTCCTCAGACTCTCCGTGCTTTCTGCCTTCTGAACAAGACGCTTCCGACTGATCCCTACCGGGGATTATCCATGATGCTTTAACCAAAGCGCAAACGATCATGCCAGACGCAGTTATTCGTTTCAATCCCTCTTTTGCCTGGACCGCCCTTTCGGGTTTTCAGTCCACCAGGATACCCTTTTTTGCCCAAGTCGCCTTTTCAAGTTTTCGACTTGCCGGGTGTACAGTTTTTTTCTTTTTATCCCTAATTTTTGCCCGAACCTTTTCTTTATGTTTTTTGGTTCGCCGGGATGCCCATTTTTGCCTGGACTATTTTATTCTTTTCGTCCAGCGGGTCTCTTCATACGAAGTATTTTTTAACTGCGTCCGCATTCATAGGGGATGGAAAATCCTCGCCATCCATGGTCGTCAGCAACAAGGCTCTGTCGGAGAAAACCTTCTTGACCATGCTGGGGATTCATAACTATGTGTCCACTTGCCCCTACGATCGTTTTGAGGAGGAAGGATCCTTTTCAGCACCATATCACCGACGTGATACACCCGAGGTCGTACCTTTCTGTCAAAAGCACGCTTCATCCATTGCTGATGTAACTGCCCATCTCAAATGGCCGCCAGCCTCTTCTCTTCAATCAGGCTCAACTCCTCATACCGGGTCCTTACCCATTCAGCCTCTTGCAACTTCACGTCCTTCAGGACTCTCAAAGAGGGAATTTGAACCTCAATCAGTAGCACCGCTTCCATTCCATATACCAACGAGAAAGGCCTTGCCTCAGTAGGCGCACCGAAGTTCGATACCCAGGATACAAACTTCGTACTCAGTCATACCGTCGGTGCATTCAAACATTATCCGGGCAACAAAAGGAATGTGGGATCCTTTCAGTATAACCAAAGCAGCACTAACTCCTTCACATTATCCCCATCAGTCATCAGAATCCGTTCGGATTTGGGGTCAGGCCCCTCCTCCGGGATCGGTTACTCTCAATCTTTCGATTGGAGCACCTCGAGATGTCCTTATCAGGGAACTCAAACCTCATCGGTTGATAATTCTCCACGGGTTGCTGGGCGCTGTAATCAGACAATACACTCCCCTTGATTGCTTTCTGAGAAGTATACTGAATGTCGTATTCAATCAACATCATTGGCCCCCTCGCAACCCGTCCGGTCACTGCTGGCTTCTCAGATATGTACTTAATCAGATCCATCTTGAAATCCACAAGGTGGTATGAACCCGCATATACTGTCTCAGTCGGCGAGCAGCCTATGCCAAAGTACAGCAAGTTTTCTCGAACAATGAATGTATTGTTTCACAGTCGGTAAACGTTTTGCTAAGGTAAATTGCATGCTCTTTTCGACCAGACTCGTCATGCTGACCCACTTCACCTCGTAGACCCCTCGAGGGCTGTCAAGTACAGATTAACAGTCTCTTTCCATAGGGAGGCACCAGAATCAGAGGTTCCTGCAACTTATTCTTTTATTTTTTCAATGCCCCTTGGCAATCATTATTTCACCTGACTGTTTGATCTCTTTTTCAACAGCTTGAGTATAAGTTCATACGTGGCCGTTAGATGAGATATGAACCGTGAAATGTAGTTCAATCTACCTAATAGACCACGAACCTCTTTTTCTGTTCTTGGTTCAGGCACTTCTTGTTTTTCTTTCCATTTATTCTTTTTTTTTTAGCAGGATCAACCTCGATTCCTCTCTTACAATGAACCCCAACATCTTACCGGACCACACTCTGATAGTGCACTTATCTAAATTCAACCTCATTCTGAATTATCTCAACCGGTCAAACGACTTGCCCCGGTCTGCCAGATGCCCCTCTTCTATTTGGGACTTTGCTATCATGTCATCAACATAGCATTCGATTTCGTGATGAATCATATCATGAAACAAAGTCACCATGGCTCTCTGATACGTGGCACCGGCACTCCGCTTCTCTAGAGGACAGTCTCCTCTCCATGGTAGCTTGTGCACAACGACACCGGTATCCGACCCTGGCATATCCTGACATGACCAGGCGAAGGTATCCACATGCTCTTTCAACAGGGCTACCATTCTGCTTTCGACTTGCCTCTGATGCGGCCCCAACTTTCTCTTTTCTGACCTAGGCGGTGCCTGGAATAACAATCTCAACACGCTTCTCGTGCGGCTGAATCATCTTCTCCTCCTATTTCAACAACCTGGCTAATTCCAGCAGGTTACAATCTTCTTCGCCTTCTTCTTCGGCATGATAGATCGGATTGTCGAAGTCATACAGAGGTGTAACCAAATTGTTATCAATGAGATCCGGAGAATTATTTTTCGATGTCGGCACGAGACAAAACACAAGGAAAGAAAATGAAAACAAACACTGCCATTTTTATTTGTTTTTTAAACTGCAAAAATAAATGAAAAACAGGGAACACCGCCTTTAATTTGAAAAACATCCATTTATTTATGATGCAAAACGTTGCACAATGAAACATATGAGATGGCCCTTACAATGAACTGATACATGTCGGGCAACACGTATGGCTTTCATGCAAATAAAAACTGAAAACAGAAATATTACTCTTCCAAACGAGTGACAGTGATGATCTGTTAAGCCTTCCAGCTTCCTGGTACGCACGATCTTATCCATTGATCAATCTCCCAGTCACTGTCAGTTTCTTTACCCACCGCACCGGCGTGACCTGAATCTAGCATTCCAGCACTGATAAACGTGAATGGTGGACGACGACCTCTGTTTTGCTCAGACGAGTCTTGACCTTCCTGATAGCCAATCCCGAACATATCCGCATTTACCGCAATGCCTATGATCTTTCCCCAGCCTGGGATCCCTCCATTTCTCACCACTTCCACGGCCTGTTTATAAGAAGAAATGGACGGCTTTTTCTCTTTCTCAACACCAATGGCACTTTTCACCTTGACAATTTCAGCTGCCAGACTGGGTGCTTTATATCTTGCATCGTCCATTTCTACTTTCATCATTCTCTGGATCGTTTCCCCAATCACAATACACCCCTTTGTGGCGACGGCCGCACAACAATTATCAACACGAGGGAATGCTCCACTTTTCGTCGGATGCTTCTGAACCACAGACATTGGAATTTTTAACTGATCATCCTCAGTCACCTTTATCCCTCTCTTGTCCTTCGACATCATTTTCACTTTTACAGGACCATGCCCTGGCACGAGGTTAGCACTATCATCTGTTGTTGGTGCAAAGTTGATCGCCCTAGAATCCACCAAGTCCTGGACCACATGCTTAAAAGCTTTGCAATCCTCAACATGATGTCCGGGTGCCCCAGCATGGAACTCGCACCTGACATTCTCATCATAACTGGCAACCCTCTGATCCGGTTTTCCTGGAATCAATGTCCTCGGCTGCACCAACCCAAGATCCTTCAACCTTTTGAACAGAGAGGCGTAAGTCACGGGCGGCCTATTGAAATGACGATCTGCCGTCCTCCTTCTCACTTGGCCCCTAGCTCTTTGTGTCCTCTGTTGAGGTGACTGTTGTCGCTGTGGTGCAGGTGAATCACCAACAGGAATGGTTACGGAGGCAGCATAAGGGTGGTAACGATCCTTACCGCATTCTCTTTTAGTCTGCACACCACCTGATTCAACCTTCTTCTTGAAATGGCCATTGTCAGAGGTCTTCTTTACTACGGACGGCGGAGCCTTTCCCTGAACTCTCTCCACTAGCAGCCATTTCTCAATCTTCTCCACCTTTTCAGCAATTACCTTCTGCCCCAAGGCGAGCCCCTGCACGACTTTGAACAACTCCTCCACCATCTCTTTCAGCTCGAGAATGTCGGCGTTGGGAAGATTCGTCATTCCTCTGTCAATCAAACAGGTTAAAAACTGACACCTGCAAAATAGAAGACAAGTTATTATGCATATGCATGAATGGAACGTCTATCCATACGAGGAAGCTTCTGTCTTTTGATCCTGGCTTCATCGAGACAAATAATATTTTGACATCCACATTCTGAATTTCAAGATGTCTCTCAACCAGATTCTCAATCAATAATACTCCCCATATGGCTAGACATAGGTTCGATGCAGATGAATGCAAAATGAGAATGATGATGATGCATGAATGCAATGCACTGTGCCATCCTCCAAGTCATCTGATCATCTGTTGCACTGAGTTACGGCCTCTGAATTGATCACAACCATCTGAAGGAATATGTAACCACAAATCCAACTCAAGGGTCCGAAATAAACGGAACTGAAAGATACATCATCATCATCACCAAACAATCTCTGAGCAGATAACCATGACAATCTCTGAATCGGCCCGGGGAATCCTGAAATAAACGGATCCCCACTGATAAATAACACGGACAGCACTCCGGCGTCTCGGAAATAAGTCCATGAATCTGACTTATAAATAGGACTTTGATCAACGGAACCAATAGTCACCATCAAAGTCACCATCTGAACATGCATCTGTAAGAATCACCCTCCCCTCACAGGTAAATTCTAATCAGGTCATCCTAAGGCGGATAATGGTTTCGACAATCGGGCAAAGATACTCAATGGGTTTGCCCTTTCGGGTGTGCCATTGTAGCTCCCTTAAGATCGTCTAAACCAAAGATCTGGGAAATGATCGGTCACCAGAGTCAATAGTTCAGATGAAGTCACTCAACCAAAGTGGATACTTCACAAAGGAAAAGCTCCCTCAAAAGAACCTCGTCCGGCTTGTGGTACATCACACTGCCAAACACATGTTGACCTAACATGAAAGAGGCAACATGAGACCACACTAATCCTAGGTGTATACTCAGGCCTGGGTTTTAGCCCCACTCAGAACACCCACCCCAAAACAGAGGAACCACCTGTACATAGGACGGCAACATGATAGTATGATGCATGCAAATATTTATGCAAATATATACACAACAGAGTAATAATAAATGCAATAAATAGAGCAACACAAGCAACCTAAACTATCCTAGAATGCTAGGAGAGACTCGCTTAGGGAAAATGGACCAGCACAGGTCAACATCTTGATAATCCCCAGCAGAGTCGCCAGCTGTCGCATCCGCGAAAAACAACCGGCGGGCTAAAACAAAACAACACAGAGCCGCCACCGTGCGTTATTTATCCCAAAAGAGGGAAAGGAAACGCTCGAAGTAAACCTGGGAAAAGCATGGTCTCGCGACCAAAGAGAATGGGATCGGGAGTCGGTTACGCGAGGGGAAGGTATTAGCACCCCTCACGTCCGTCGTACTCGACGGGATCCACGCTCAAAAGATAGAACAAGGTTGCTAAAACAAACATCACACACACATACTGAAGACAACACAGGTGGGGAAAGAGGGGAGAGCTCGATAAGACATCGCGTCCTATGCCTACGTATCTCGTCTGGAACGAGAATCAGAGCCACCGTAGTTCGGCCCACACACGCCGAAACAAACACACGCACAAAAAGGCAAACATGGAACCTGAACGCCAATAGCTGGACTTACATCAGCTTCCGAACCAAACAAACCCACACTGGAAACCAGATGCCACTTGATGGACTTATACCGGACTCCAAGCACACAACAAGAGGATACGGAATGCCAATTGCTGGGCTTACATCCATCTCCTACACACACAAGAAGAAACAAGCAACAAGTTACTAAGGAGTCGGGAACTCGAGCCTAGCAACTGTCAAGCAAACACACACAAAAAAAAGAAAGGGTTTGCCCGGAGAGATCTCGTGCGACCTCCTGCCTACGTACCTCATCTGGTATGAGGATCAGGGCGACGTAGTTCCCCTTAACAGGGGAGATACTTTCTCCTAACCAGAGACCGGGAAATGACCAACTAAAAGGGAGACTGACTCGAGCCTAATAGTTATCATGTATTCCACAATGGTCCTAGGTTGAGTTTTCTATCTACTTGCACAGGCTGCAAGCTAATCCTAACCAGGCAAAGCAAAGCATGCAAGCACAATCAAAACAAAGCAAACATTCACAGGTAGCACACACTATATACAGACAGATGTGGCTCAATCAAGGGTTAGGCTGCAAAAGCAAGCCACTGTATCAGGGTGAGGTTAGCTCTTAACCCTGACATTGAGAGTCAGGGTGAAGCTGATGAAAGGTGAGTGAAGATTAGACTTCACAGCTCTTATCCCTGGCCAGGGAGAGCTTCAGACAATGAAGTGTGGGTTCAGAAAGTGGGAACCCTTCTACACTTATGACACTGACTCAACTGTACAACTGTACAAGGATCTTGGGTTTCTATCCTCAAGGCATCAACATGTAATGTGAGCCAAGGGATGACTCAACAGAAGAGCAGGAGATGGATTGCACATCTCTTGTGTCTGCCAATTGCCTTATTCAAGGACTTTTCCTGCTTGGGGACAAAGATAAACAAGCACAATCATTGCCTCTTAAGGAGGACTTCAGACAGGTGCCTGGCCAAGTAACAGGCCAGGTCTTCCAGACTACATGGAGAAAAGAAATTCTACCTCAATTGGTTAACACAACCAAGCAACAGCACAAGCAAGTTCAAAATGAACTAGAGCAACTAAGGTACCTGAAACCAATCTAGCATGATCAGTACACAGCTCAAACAGTTAAACAGACAAACTCAAAGTCAACAGTTAACTGTACACAAGCAATGCATCAAGCAAAGCATAAGCCAATGCTCAACACAAATGAATTAGAAACCACCTACAAAACAGAATTAATGTTAATCAACATCATTCAAATGAGCAACTCAAGCCAAGTGAATTAATTCCTCCATGCCATTTGCCTTTTGTCCTGAAAACACAACTCAACCATGAGAAGCAAACCCCTAGGACAAAGCCTAGGGTCCAATAGGGATCAAAAATTCAAAACAGAACATGAAAATTATCAAAAATCAAGTTCAATCAATTAAGAATCATGTCCAATTGGTCTCATGTTCATATCATCAACCATTATCATTTCATGAAGCAAATAGTGCAAAACATGTCATTTCAAAGCTCATTGGACCAAACAGAATGAATCAATTCAAACTCAATCCAAAACAATTCAATATATCACCAAAAAATTCACAGCTAAACAGCATTCATTACATGTCAATCACACCAAATTTCAAGCCAATTGGACAATTGGAAGCAAGTCAATTAAATTCATCAAGTCGAGTCATGCTCATACAAGTCCAAACAAAGCACAATTTCATGTATCAACTTCAAGCAAGCATAAAACAGTGTAGGAACATGATAAATGCACCAAACCAAAACCATGACAAACTTTAATGTGTCTATAATCACTCCACAAAATTTCAAGTCCATCCAATACATATCAAGAATTTCACAAAACATTTAAAAACATGACTCACAAAAGGTCCACATTTGGTCAAACAGAAAGGAAATTCTCAATCAAATCGGAAACACATCCAAAAATTCCAGAAAAATTTCACATGTGAACCTAACATCCAGAAGTATCAACATGCAAAATTTCAGCTCATTTCAAGTTCATATGGCATGGTAACAAAAATCATGAAGTTGCACAAGAAATGGTGTGACACAAATTGTCACACCTCTAATGATTAGGTCATATCTCACAATCCAGGAACTCAAAAATCACAAACTCAAAGCTAAAATGTCCATTAAGGTCTCTAGAATAAGCATGCAAAATTTCAGGAATTTCCAATTAAGCATCATCATTTCATGATCAAAACACCAAGCAATGTGCAACAAATGACACATCCAAACAAACCCTAGGCCATTCCAAAATTTACACGTGCACAATTTTATTAAAAATTTTCAAAAAAAAGTAGAGATCACAAGGATCATTCCACAAAAAATCTCACATTATTTGGACAAAAATTGAATGAGATATGGATTTTCTAATGTTGAGAAAAAATAAAAAAATGTGAAATGGAGGCATGTGAATCATGTAAGCATGTGAAAATAAATGGAAAAGGCAAAATGAGAAATTGCTGTAGCACGGGATCGAAGCCTGTACAGGCTTGAAAACTAACGCGCGAACACCAATAATCATGTACAGTAAGCAAATTTTGGATCTAGCTCAAGTTTCTGGAAAATTTTAAAGTGTTCTTCATGTTCTTCATACACTCATAGGCTCAAGAACAAATCTCCACCAAATTGGACAAACCATATATCAATGGAAAGGTCTTTCCAAGCACATCATGAATCTCAAATTATTTTGTCCTAATTCTTCCTAAATTAAGAGAATCGAAGCCAAACATAATCATGCATGAAAGTTCAAATCAACATAACTCTCTCATTTCTCAACCAAATTTAGTGAAACGAATTGCAGAATTCTCTACTAAGAAAGACCTATCCAAATCATCAATCAATTTCAATAATCATTGAATTCGAAAAATCACCTTCAATTTGAAGACAGTTGTGAATTGCGTGTTTTAGGCTTTGAAATGTGAAAACAGAACTTCTATGATGCTTGTAGAAGTGAATGGAACAAAGATTGGATGTTGATTGTACACGAACTTGATGAAATCTCAAATTTCCATGGATGAACCTCACTTTAACAGTCCAAAATCCAGCTTGAATTCCAATGGTTCTTGCTCCAATTAGCTTCAATAATGATTGTAGATGATGAAACAATGAAGATCTAAGCAAGGTCTTTGAAGAAAATTGCAAAAAAGTGAAGATGAAAAGTTGAGAGAATTGTGCAATTTTGGATCTAGATCTGAAATTCTGTTATGATTATGGTGAAAACAGTTACAATTATCCTTTTATATGTGATGTTAATCATGATTCTAATCCTAATTAGTGCTAATGAAATGGATTAGTGAAAATGCATTTTCATGCTAAATGCCAATTTGGTCAATTCACCCACACATGTGCAATGCAATGTAACAGTGGAATTTTCTGGTTTGAGCAAGCTTCAAATGGCATTTGTGAGCTGTTGCAAAAGGAATGGAGTGAAAACAATGCTTATTTTGCAAAATGCACTTTTTCCCTCCCTTTTTCAAAATTGGTCCACTTGAAAAATGGACTTTTTGTGTGATGAGTTTTCATGAAATGTAATGATGGATCATGATAGCTCATGTCAAATGATTTTTTCTCAAAGAAACCTCACTCAATTTGGCCTTGTGAATCAAAAGTTATGCCACTTTGAAATTCAACTTTTTTGGACAATGATCAATCCATAACTTGCCAACCATAAATGAGAAATTCATGTTCTTGGACTTTTTGGAAAGGTGAGAGCAAGATCTACAACGTTCATGTTGGACAAAATTTCATTTGAAGCATTTTTGGACATGTAATTTTGTGGAGAAAAACATTCCATTTTTGGCAGTTTTCAATTACAAGTCACTTTCTATTTTTGGAAAGTTTCCATCTGACTTTATTTTCTTCATTCTTGATGTTTGAAATGTCAAATGAAACTTGTTTAGACATGAACGAAGTGTCTCTAACCCTCTCCCACCTCCAAATCCATGAATTCAGGCACAGTTGACCACAATTGACTTTTCTGACTGATAGATGAATTTCAGCTTGACTGATCCACTTGAGCCTCAAATCCCTGATGAAATGGCTCAATGATGTAACCCTAGCTTCCATAAGCTCAAAATAATCATATGATGATCCCCATATCCATTGAAAACCTCATCTCCTTGCTAAGCCCTGATTGGCCCAATGCAGATGATTAGGGTTGACCAGAGGTCAAAACCCTAATCTCAAGGTATCTGATCAAGCATGATGAATCTCTTGGTGATGATAAAACCATGATGATGATGATGTATCATTTCAACCAAGATAAAGCTCAACCCTCCTTGAGGAACCATGAAACCCTAATTTGAATCACACATCCTCAGATGGTTAGTGATCAATTCAATTAAACCTTCAGCTTGCATCTCAACCTTTTTATCTTCTGACCAAGATTTTGGAGAATGGCTTGCTTGTTGCCACATGATATGCAAATATGCAATGCCTAATGACCTAAGAAATGCAATGCAATATGCTAAGCTAATCCCAAGAGAGGAGGGCAAATTTTGAGGTGTTACAGCTGCCCCTATTCAATCCACTGTGAACTTGTCGATATGAATAGCCTCGGCTTTCAGATGATCAGGATGAAGAGTGATTGAATTCCAAGAACAGACGAACAATTTGCACTCTGATGGGAAATAATTAACAATGCCTGTCAGAATTGGCATAAGAACAACCTCTAAAGAAGAATTCGTCTGGTACGGATAAAGTCGGCCGGAATACCGAAACAGAAACGTCGACCTGGATACCAAAATAAATGGTAACGCAGGGATAATCATGGCCTGAACACCACATCCGCTAGGGATTATTCTCTTTTTATTGCTTTTCTTGAACCCCAAAATTTTCTCTTTTTCATTTTCTTTTTTTTTTCCGTTTTCTTGAACCCCGAAATTTTCCTTCGCGCCAGTGATCCCGGATCACTGCATTTGAACCCCGACGTCTCGTTTGCCAAAATAATGAACCCCATTCTCCATTTGAACCCCAGTCGCCTGACGATAACTTGTGATCGCCATTGTGAACCCCATTCTCCAGAAAACACCTCATGTCTCCTTTTCTCCATTTGGACCCCGTTCTCCAGAAAATGCCTCAACATTTCCCTTTCTCCGTTTGAACCCCGTTCTCCAATTTCTTGTGATAATTCCGCTGGCAACGTCGGAAGTAACACCAAAACGCCACTCCGATGGCGACATATCAGAAGACACTCGACCAGACATTGACTGATGACCGGGAGGAAACTCGACGTTTACTGGACATCGAACAATGATGTTTACTTGACACCAACGAATACTCGACCAGACATTAACTGATGACTGGGAGGAAACTCGACGTTTACTGGACATCAAACAATGATGTTTACTTGACACCAAAGAATACTCGACCAGACATTAACTGATGACTGGGAGGAAACTCGACGTTTACTGGACATCGAACAATGATGTTTACTTGACACCAAAGAAAGCTCGACCAGACATTAACCGATGACTGGGAGGAAACTCGATGTTTACTGGACATCGAACAATGATGTTTACTGACACCAAAGAAAGCTCGACCAGACATTAACCAATGACTGGGAGGAAACTCGACGTTTACTGGACATCGAACAATGATGTTTACTTGACACCAAAGAAAACTCGACCAGACACTTACTGATGACTGGGAGGAAACTCGACGTTTACTGGACATCGAACAATGATGTTTACTTGACACCAAAGAAAACTCGACCAGACACTTACTGATGACTGGGAGGAAACTCGACGTTTACTGGACATCGAACAATGATGTTTACTTGACACCAAAGGAAGGATATTACAGGGATCGACATGACACTTACTGGTGTCGCAGGGATGACATCGACATATGTCAAAACCAGGCAGACGCTTGCCGGGGACTAATTGGGAAATACTGTTGCCCCAAAATCACGATGCTGAACTCCTCAGAGTGACACCTTCACCATCCAGCGAAACCAAATCTCAAGCGGTAACCACGACTTGAATCGCGCTGATCGCGTAACATTTCCATCTCTGTCCGACGGAAAAGTCTCCTCCAGTATCGCACTGCTGGGGAACATTGGTTCTGACGTCATGATGTTAAACTCCTCAGAGTAACATCTTCCAACTCCTGTCTCGCACGACAGAAATCTCCTCCAGTATCGCACTACTGGGGATTATTGTTGATACAGTACCAAACTCCTCGGAGTAGCATCTTCACCTTTGGGCAAAACCACCTCTCAAACGATGACCACGGTTTGAGACTAGCTTATGCTTGCAATATGATGCATGATTTGATTTTTCCGCGTAATGCTCCATAATTATGGAAATGCTACGCGATTTATTATGCATTATGCTATGCTTATTTTTTCCATGATGAATGTATAAAAATATCCCCCTCAAGGGACTCTTTTGGGAAGCTCGAGACACTCTGCTGAGGAACTCGCCAATACTCCGATCTCCACCCTGTTGGGGAATAGCGCTGCTGTTGGGAAAAAGCAACCCCTGCTGGGAAAAACCTCCTTTGCCCCTGATCCGCTTGGGGATATCGCTGGGGATAAGAACCATCAACGCTCTCTGTGGGGAAACAACAGTCTTTGACTTGCTGGGGATATACATCCCGACTCTGCTTCGGGAAACCCTCACAGATACCTCCGCTGGGAAATAACAACCTCCAGCCCTAGCGACTGGGGAAGCATCAATCTGAAACCTGCTGGGGATATACATCCCGACTCTGCTAGGGAATCCACAGACCCTGGATCTGTTGGAGAATTAGTCCTTCCGACTCTGCTTGGGGAGGAGGACAGTCTGATACCGAACACCCATCGACTCGTCGACCCAATCGGTATTCATCATCCCAATCCACTGTCGGCTTTCCAACTTTGAGAACTCCCAGACTCGTCTGGACTTTTCTGCTCCATCATCTTGTATTCCCATCCGCTTCGAGCTCGACGGAGAGCGAACTCCTGGGATTTATACAAACTTTTCAATCTTCAGACTTTGAAGAGTCTTCTTGATTAATTCCAAGGATCGTCGTACGTCCATCGTCGTTATTTCACCGCTCTCCTATTCATTCGTCCCTGATCGGACTCCATGGGGATTTGTTTTGTCAACAACTTCCACATCACCACCTGCAAGTGAGTGAAAATATCTAACAGTTCCTGCAAAAGAGATCGTTAGATAAAACCGTGCCCCAGGCGTGTCAAGATTTCAACACTTGGGTCACTCAACCTTCCGAATAAGATTTCAAACTTTCAATCTTATAAGCATGCATTGGAAGGAACCTGTATGTCTTAAAATGCAAGATTCTTTATCAAAATAATCGGATGTTTTTGCAATCAAAGCGGTAATGAAAAACAAAAACAAAATTATTTGACTGAATATGCATTTTATTGATTGAAAAGTGTGTGGCTCAAATTGAGCAATACAAAGGAAGCAATTCCTGAAAAGAGGTAATTGCGCACAAAAGGAAAAATCTATCCTAATGGCAATGTGAAACCCGCGATCTCATCGAGTTCCAACTCGGTTACACCCCCTATGTCCTCAGACTCTCCGTGCTTTCTGCCTTCTGAACAAGACGCTTCCGACTGATCCCTACCGGGGATTATCCATGATGCTTTAACCAAAGCGCAAACGATCATGCCAGACGCAGTTATTCGTTTCAATCCCTCTTTTGCCTGGACCGCCCTTTCGGGTTTTCAGTCCACCAGGATACCCTTTTTTGCCCAAGTCGCCTTTTCAAGTTTTCGACTTGCCGGGTGTACAGTTTTTTTCTTTTTATCCCTAATTTTTGCCCGAACCTTTTCTTTATGTTTTTTGGTTCGCCGGGATGCCCATTTTTGCCTGGACTATTTTATTCTTTTCGTCCAGCGGGTCTCTTCATACGAAGTATTTTTTAACTGCGTCCGCATTCATAGGGGATGGAAAATCCTCGCCATCCATGGTCGTCAGCAACAAGGCTCTGTCGGAGAAAACCTTCTTGACCATGCTGGGGATTCATAACTATGTGTCCACTTGCCCCTACGATCGTTTTGAGGAGGAAGGATCCTTTTCAGCACCATATCACCGACGTGATACACCCGAGGTCGTACCTTTCTGTCAAAAGCACGCTTCATCCATTGCTGATGTAACTGCCCATCTCAAATGGCCGCCAGCCTCTTCTCTTCAATCAGGCTCAACTCCTCATACCGGGTCCTTACCCATTCAGCCTCTTGCAACTTCACGTCCTTCAGGACTCTCAAAGAGGGAATTTGAACCTCAATCAGTAGCACCGCTTCCATTCCATATACCAACGAGAAAGGCCTTGCCTCAGTAGGCGCACCGAAGTTCGATACCCAGGATACAAACTTCGTACTCAGTCATACCGTCGGTGCATTCAAACATTATCCGGGCAACAAAAGGAATGTGGGATCCTTTCAGTATAACCAAAGCAGCACTAACTCCTTCACATTATCCCCATCAGTCATCAGAATCCGTTCGGATTTGGGGTCAGGCCCCTCCTCCGGGATCGGTTACTCTCAATCTTTCGATTGGAGCACCTCGAGATGTCCTTATCAGGGAACTCAAACCTCATCGGTTGATAATTCTCCACGGGTTGCTGGGCGCTGTAATCAGACAATACACTCCCCTTGATTGCTTTCTGAGAAGTATACTGAATGTCGTATTCAATCAACATCATTGGCCCCCTCGCAACCCGTCCGGTCACTGCTGGCTTCTCAGATATGTACTTAATCAGATCCATCTTGAAATCCACAAGGTGGTATGAACCCGCATATACTGTCTCAGTCGGCGAGCAGCCTATGCCAAAGTACAGCAAGTTTTCTCGAACAATGAATGTATTGTTTCACAGTCGGTAAACGTTTTGCTAAGGTAAATTGCATGCTCTTTTCGACCAGACTCGTCATGCTGACCCACTTCACCTCGTAGACCCCTCGAGGGCTGTCAAGTACAGATTAACAGTCTCTTTCCATAGGGAGGCACCAGAATCAGAGGTTCCTGCAACTTATTCTTTTATTTTTTCAATGCCCCTTGGCAATCATTATTTCACCTGACTGTTTGATCTCTTTTTCAACAGCTTGAGTATAAGTTCATATGTGGCCGTTAGATGAGATATGAACCGTGAAATGTAGTTCAATCTACCTAATAGACCACGAACCTCTTTTTCTGTTCTTGGTTCAGGCACTTCTTGTTTTTCTTTCCATTTATTCTTTTTTTTTTTTAGCAGGATCAACCTCGATTCCTCTCTTACAATGAACCCCAACATCTTACCGGACCACACTCTGATAGTGCACTTATCTGAATTCAACCTCATTCTGAATTATCTCAACCGGTCAAACGACTTGCCCCGGTCTGCCAGATGCCCCTCTTCTATTTGGGACTTTGCTATCATGTCATCAACATAGCATTCGATTTTGTGATGAATCATATCATGAAACAAAGTCACCATGGCTCTCTGATACGTGGCACCGGCACTCCGCTTCTCTAGAGGACAGTCTCCTCTCCATGGTAGCTTGTGCACAACGACACCGGTATCCGACCCTGGCATATCCTGACATGACCAGGCGAAGGTATCCACATGCTCTTTCAACAGGGCTACCATTCTGCTTTCGACTTGCCTCTGATGCGGCCCCAACTTTCTCTTTTCTGACCTAGGCGGTGCCTGGAATAACAATCTCAACACGCTTCTCGTGCGGCTGAATCATCTTCTCCTCCTATTTCAACAACCTGGCTAATTCCAGCAGGTTACAATCTTCTTCGCCTTCTTCTTCGGCATGATAGATCGGATTGTCGAAGTCATACAGAGGTGTAACCAAATTGTTATCAATGAGATCCGGAGAATTATTTTTCGATGTCGGCACGAGACAAAACACAAGGAAAGAAAATGAAAACAAACACTGCCATTTTTATTTGTTTTTTAAACTGCAAAAATAAATGAAAAACAGGGAACACCGCCTTTAATTTGAAAAACATCCATTTATTTATGATGCAAAACGTTGCACAATGAAACATATGAGATGGCCCTTACAATGAACTGATACATGTCGGGCAACACGTATGGCTTTCATGCAAATAAAAACTGAAAACAGAAATATTACTCTTCCAAACGAGTGACAGTGATGATCTGTTAAGCCTTCCAGCTTCCTGGTACGCACGATCTTATCCATTGATCAATCTCCCAGTCACTGTCAGTTTCTTTACCCACCGCACCGGCGTGACCTGAATCTAGCATTCCAGCACTGATAAACGTGAATGGTGGACGACGACCTCTGTTTTGCTCAGACGAGTCTTGACCTTCCTGATAGCCAATCCCGAACATATCCGCCTTTACCGCAATGCCTATGATCTTTCCCCAGCCTGGGATCCCTCCATTTCTCACCACTTCCACGGCCTGTTTATAAGAAGAAATGGACGGCTTTTTCTCTTTCTCAACACCAATGGCACTTTTCACCTTGACAATTTCAGCTGCCAGACTGGGTGCTTTATATCTTGCATCGTCCATTTCTACTTTCATCATTCTCTGGATCGTTTCCCCAATCACAATACACCCCTTTGTGGCGACGGCCGCACAACAATTATCAACACGAGGGAATGCTCCACTTTTCGTCGGATGCTTCTGAACCACAGACATTGGAATTTTTAACTGATCATCCTCAGTCACCTTTATCCCTCTCTTGTCCTTCGACATCATTTTCACTTTTACAGGACCATGCCCTGGCACGAGGTTAGCACTATCATCTGTTGTTGGTGCAAAGTTGATCGCCCTAGAATCCACCAAGTCCTGGACCACATGCTTAAAAGCTTTGCAATCCTCAACATGATGTCCGGGTGCCCCAGCATGGAACTCGCACCTGACATTCTCATCATAACTGGCAACCCTCTGATCCGGTTTTCCTGGAATCAATGTCCTCGGCTGCACCAACCCAAGATCCTTCAACCTTTTGAACAGAGAGGCGTAAGTCACGGGCGGCCTATTGAAATGACGATCTGCCGTCCTCCTTCTCACTTGGCCCCTAGCTCTTTGTGTCCTCTGTTGAGGTGACTGTTGTCGCTGTGGTGCAGGTGAATCACCAACAGGAATGGTTACGGAGGCAGCATAAGGGTGGTAACGATCCTTACCGCATTCTCTTTTAGTCTGCACACCACCTGATTCAACCTTCTTCTTGAAATGGCCATTGTCAGAGGTCTTCTTTACTACGGACGGCGGAGCCTTTCCCTGAACTCTCTCCACTAGCAGCCATTTCTCAATCTTCTCCACCTTTTCAGCAATTACCTTCTGCCCCAAGGCGAGCCCCTGCACGACTTTGAACAACTCCTCCACCATCTCTTTCAGCTCGAGAATGTCGGCGTTGGGAAGATTCGTCATTCCTCTGTCAATCAAACAGGTTAAAAACTGACACCTGCAAAATAGAAGACAAGTTATTATGCATATGCATGAATGGAACGTCTATCCATACGAGGAAGCTTCTGTCTTTTGATCCTGGCTTCATCGAGACAAATAATATTTTGACATCCACATTCTGAATTTCAAGATGTCTCTCAACCAGATTCTCAATCAATAATACTCCCCATATGGCTAGACATAGGTTCGATGCAGATGAATGCAAAATGAGAATGATGATGATGCATGAATGCAATGCACTGTGCCATCCTCCAAGTCATCTGATCATCTGTTGCACTGAGTTACGGCCTCTGAATTGATCACAACCATCTGAAGGAATATGTAACCACAAATCCAACTCAAGGGTCCGAAATAAACGGAACTGAAAGATACATCATCATCATCACCAAACAATCTCTGAGCAGATAACCATGACAATCTCTGAATCGGCCCGGGGAATCCTGAAATAAACGGATCCCCACTGATAAATAACACGGACAGCACTCCGGCGTCTCGGAAATAAGTCCATGAATCTGACTTATAAATAGGACTTTGATCAACGGAACCAATAGTCACCATCAAAGTCACCATCTGAACATGCATCTGTAAGAATCACCCTCCCCTCACAGGTAAATTCTAATCAGGTCATCCTAAGGCGGATAATGGTTTCGACAATCGGGCAAAGATACTCAATGGGTTTGCCCTTTCGGGTGTGCCATTGTAGCTCCCTTAAGATCGTCTAAACCAAAGATCTGGGAAATGATCGGTCACCAGAGTCAATAGTTCAGATGAAGTCACTCAACCAAAGTGGATACTTCACAAAGGAAAAGCTCCCTCAAAAGAACCTCGTCCGGCTTGTGGTACATCACACTGCCAAACACATGTTGACCTAACATGAAAGAGGCAACATGAGACCACACTAATCCTAGGTGTATACTCAGGCCTGGGTTTTAGCCCCACTCAGAACACCCACCCCAAAACAGAGGAACCACCTGTACATAGGACGGCAACATGATAGTATGATGCATGCAAATATTTATGCAAATATATACACAACAGAGTAATAATAAATGCAATAAATAGAGCAACACAAGCAACCTAAACTATCCTAGAACGCTAGGAGAGACTCGCTTAGGGAAAATGGACCAGCACAGGTCAACATCTTGATAATCCCCAGCAGAGTCGCCAGCTGTCGCATCCGCGAAAAACAACCGGCGGGCTAAAACAAAACAACACAGAGCCGCCACCGTGCGTTATTTATCCCAAAAGAGGGAAAGGAAACGCTCGAAGTAAACCTGGGAAAAGCATGGTCTCGCGACCAAAGAGAATGGGATCGGGAGTCGGTTACGCGAGGGGAAGGTATTAGCACCCCTCACGTCCGTCGTACTCGACGGGATCCACGCTCAAAAGATAGAACAAGGTTGCTAAAACAAACATCACACACACATACTGAAGACAACACAGGTGGGGAAAGAGGGGAGAGCTCGATAAGACATCGCGTCCTATGCCTACGTATCTCGTCTGGAACGAGAATCAGAGCCACCGTAGTTCGGCCCACACACGCCGAAACAAACACACGCACAAAAAGGCAAACATGGAACCTGAACGCCAATAGCTGGACTTACATCAGCTTCCGAACCAAACAAACCCACACTGGAAACCAGATGCCACTTGATGGACTTATACCGGACTCCAAGCACACAACAAGAGGATACGGAATGCCAATTGCTGGGCTTACATCCATCTCCTACACACACAAGAAGAAACAAGCAACAAGTTACTAAGGAGTCGGGAACTCGAGCCTAGCAACTGTCAAGCAAACACACACAAAAAAAAGAAAGGGTTTGCCCGGAGAGATCTCGTGCGACCTCCTGCCTACGTACCTCATCTGGTATGAGGATCAGGGCGACGTAGTTCCCCTTAACAGGGGAGATACTTTCTCCTAACCAGAGACCGGGAAATGACCAACTAAAAGGGAGACTGACTCGAGCCTAATAGTTATCATGTATTCCACAATGGTCCTAGGTTGAGTTTTCTATCTACTTGCACAGGCTGCAAGCTAATCCTAACCAGGCAAAGCAAAGCATGCAAGCACAATCAAAACAAAGCAAACATTCACAGGTAGCACACACTATATACAGACAGATGTGGCTCAATCAAGGGTTAGGCTGCAAAAGCAAGCCACTGTATCAGGGTGAGGTTAGCTCTTAACCCTGACATTGAGAGTCAGGGTGAAGCTGATGAAAGGTGAGTGAAGATTAGACTTCACAGCTCTTATCCCTGGCCAGGGAGAGCTTCAGACAATGAAGTGTGGGTTCAGAAAGTGGGAACCCTTCTACACTTATGACACTGACTCAACTGTACAACTGTACAAGGATCTTGGGTTTCTATCCTCAAGGCATCAACATGTAATGTGAGCCAAGGGATGACTCAACAGAAGAGCAGGAGATGGATTGCACATCTCTTGTGTCTGCCAATTGCCTTATTCAAGGACTTTTCCTGCTTGGGGACAAAGATAAACAAGCACAATCATTGCCTCTTAAGGAGGACTTCAGACAGGTGCCTGGCCAAGTAACAGGCCAGGTCTTCCAGACTACATGGAGAAAAGAAATTCTACCTCAATTGGTTAACACAACCAAGCAACAGCACAAGCAAGTTCAAAATGAACTAGAGCAACTAAGGTACCTGAAACCAATCTAGCATGATCAGTACACAGCTCAAACAGTTAAACAGACAAACTCAAAGTCAACAGTTAACTGTACACAAGCAATGCATCAAGCAAAGCATAAGCCAATGCTCAACACAAATGAATTAGAAACCACCTACAAAACAGAATTAATGTTAATCAACATCATTCAAATGAGCAACTCAAGCCAAGTGAATTAATTCCTCCATGCCATTTGCCTTTTGTCCTGAAAACACAACTCAACCATGAGAAGCAAACCCCTAGGACAAAGCCTAGGGTCCAATAGGGATCAAAAATTCAAAACAGAACATGAAAATTATCAAAAATCAAGTTCAATCAATTAAGAATCATGTCCAATTGGTCTCATGTTCATATCATCAACCATTATCATTTCATGAAGCAAATAGTGCAAAACATGTCATTTCAAAGCTCATTGGACCAAACAGAATGAATCAATTCAAACTCAATCCAAAACAATTCAATATATCACCAAAAAATTCACAGCTAAACAGCATTCATTACATGTCAATCACACCAAATTTCAAGCCAATTGGACAATTGGAAGCAAGTCAATTAAATTCATCAAGTCGAGTCATGCTCATACAAGTCCAAACAAAGCACAATTTCATGTATCAACTTCAAGCAAGCATAAAACAGTGTAGGAACATGATAAATGCACCAAACCAAAACCATGACAAACTTTAATGTGTCTATAATCACTCCACAAAATTTCAAGTCCATCCAATACATATCAAGAATTTCACAAAACATTTAAAAACATGACTCACAAAAGGTCCACATTTGGTCAAACAGAAAGGAAATTCTCAATCAAATCGGAAACACATCCAAAAATTCCAGAAAAATTCACATGTGAACCTAACATCCAGAAGTATCAACATGCAAAATTTCAGCTCATTTCAAGTTCATATGGCATGGTAACAAAAATCATGAAGTTGCACAAGAAATGGTGTGACACAAATTGTCACACCTCTAATGATTAGGTCATATCTCACAATCCAGGAACTCAAAAATCACAAACTCAAAGCTAAAATGTCCATTAAGGTCTCTAGAATAAGCATGCAAAATTTCAGGAATTTCCAATTAAGCATCATCATTTCATGATCAAAACACCAAGCAATGTGCAACAAATGACACATCCAAACAAACCCTAGGCCATTCCAAAATTTACACGTGCACAATTTTATTAAAAATTTTCAAAAAAAAGTAGAGATCACAAGGATCATTCCACAAAAAATCTCACATTATTTGGACAAAAATTGAATGAGATATGGATTTTCTAATGTTGAGAAAAATAAAAAAATGTGAAATGGAGGCATGTGAATCATGTAAGCATGTGAAAATAAATGGAAAAGGCAAAATGAGAAATTGCTGTAGCACGGGATCGAAGCCTGTACAGGCTTGAAAACTAACGCGCGAACACCAATAATCATGTACAGTAAGCAAATTTTGGATCTAGCTCAAGTTTCTGGAAAATTTTAAAGTGTTCTTCATGTTCTTCATACACTCATAGGCTCAAGAACAAATCTCCACCAAATTGGACAAACCATATATCAATGGAAAGGTCTTTCCAAGCACATCATGAATCTCAAATTATTTTGTCCTAATTCTTCCTAAATTAAGAGAATCGAAGCCAAACATAATCATGCATGAAAGTTCAAATCAACATAACTCTCTCATTTCTCAACCAAATTTAGTGAAACGAATTGCAGAATTCTCTACTAAGAAAGACCTATCCAAATCATCAATCAATTTCAATAATCATTGAATTCGAAAAATCACCTTCAATTTGAAGACAGTTGTGAATTGCGTGTTTTAGGCTTTGAAATGTGAAAACAGAACTTCTATGATGCTTGTAGAAGTGAATGGAACAAAGATTGGATGTTGATTGTACACGAACTTGATGAAATCTCAAATTTCCATGGATGAACCTCACTTTAACAGTCCAAAATCCAGCTTGAATTCCAATGGTTCTTGCTCCAATTAGCTTCAATAATGATTGTAGATGATGAAACAATGAAGATCTAAGCAAGGTCTTTGAAGAAAATTGCAAAAAAGTGAAGATGAAAAGTTGAGAGAATTGTGCAATTTTGGATCTAGATCTGAAATTCTGTTATGATTATGGTGAAAACAGTTACAATTATCCTTTTATATGTGATGTTAATCATGATTCTAATCCTAATTAGTGCTAATGAAATGGATTAGTGAAAATGCATTTTCATGCTAAATGCCAATTTGGTCAATTCACCCACACATGTGCAATGCAATGTAACAGTGGAATTTTCTGGTTTGAGCAAGCTTCAAATGGCATTTGTGAGCTGTTGCAAAAGGAATGGAGTGAAAACAATGCTTATTTTGCAAAATGCACTTTTTCCCTCCCTTTTTCAAAATTGGTCCACTTGAAAAATGGACTTTTTGTGTGATGAGTTTTCATGAAATGTAATGATGGATCATGATAGCTCATGTCAAATGATTTTTTCTCAAAGAAACCTCACTCAATTTGGCCTTGTGAATCAAAAGTTATGCCACTTTGAAATTCAACTTTTTTGGACAATGATCAATCCATAACTTGCCAACCATAAATGAGAAATTCATGTTCTTGGACTTTTTGGAAAGGTGAGAGCAAGATCTACAACGTTCATGTTGGACAAAATTTCATTTGAAGCATTTTTGGACATGTAATTTTGTGGAGAAAAACATTCCATTTTTGGCAGTTTTCAATTACAAGTCACTTTCTATTTTTGGAAAGTTTCCATCTGACTTTATTTTCTTCATTCTTGATGTTTGAAATGTCAAATGAAACTTGTTTAGACATGAACGAAGTGTCTCTAACCCTCTCCCACCTCCAAATCCATGAATTCAGGCACAGTTGACCACAATTGACTTTTCTGACTGATAGATGAATTTCAGCTTGACTGATCCACTTGAGCCTCAAATCCCTGATGAAATGGCTCAATGATGTAACCCTAGCTTCCATAAGCTCAAAATAATCATATGATGATCCCCATATCCATTGAAAACCTCATCTCCTTGCTAAGCCCTGATTGGCCCAATGCAGATGATTAGGGTTGACCAGAGGTCAAAACCCTAATCTCAAGGTATCTGATCAAGCATGATGAATCTCTTGGTGATGATAAAACCATGATGATGATGATGTATCATTTCAACCAAGATAAAGCTCAACCCTCCTTGAGGAACCATGAAACCCTAATTTGAATCACACATCCTCAGATGGTTAGTGATCAATTCAATTAAACCTTCAGCTTGCATCTCAACCTCTTTATCTTCTGACCAAGATTTTGGAGAATGGCTTGCTTGTTGCCACATGATATGCAAATATGCAATGCCTAATGACCTAAGAAATGCAATGCAATATGCTAAGCTAATCCCAAGAGAGGAGGGCAAATTTTGAGGTGTTACAGCAGGCTGTCTGCAACTACAACTGGGACTGGATGGCGGCAACTCAGCGCGCCATGCTCGATATGCACGATTCTATGCAGTTGTTACAGCTGCAGATGCGCGACCCCTCCGGAGAGCATTCTATGATGACACGTGAGCAGTTTCTGCAGCACGCGAGCTAGCCTATGGACAGGCCTGTGTTTGGAGAGGGGGCGGGTGCTGGTGCTGGTTCTTCTGGTGCTGCTGCTGATGGAGATGATGATGATGATGATGATGATGAGGCTACCGGTTCTGAAGCCGGTACTGATGAGGGTTATGAGTCCGTGGAGGGCTAAGTTATTTTATTTTTCATATTATGTTTTATTTCTATTGTATTTTCAGACTTGTGTATTTTGATGTTGGTTATGTACTTTTGGGGTGTTTTGTCCCCCATGAACAATTTTAATTTTTGAAGTAATGTATTATTTATGTTTTAAATTTCGTTTGTTTTAATAAATTTTTGGTTGGTTAAGTGTCAAACCTTCTAGATTGGTTGCTCCTCAAAGAAATATCCAATGAAGGTGCATCCGAGCTTGGATGGCAATGATAAAAATAAACAAGTGAATAATGCTAAGGTACATGGTTACCTCCGGCTAGAATTTTAGAATGCATTAAGAACTTTACTCTTTTTTGTAATTGAATATTGTCTTTTTGCAACACAATTGAATGAATGTTTCATCTAGGACTTAAAACCACAAATTATGAGGAAACCTCCATTGTACACTTAAATGCTGGATTCTAATAAGCCTTGTTGATTCATTTGATTCATGCTTTGTCTTTTATTATTGTGAATATGTGGAAGCAATTAGAAATGATCAAGGCACTTGTTTTCTATCGAGCACAACCAGTTCCAAATACAACTTACCTGTGAGCAGAGAGAGTATTCGTTAACCCCTTTGAGCTTAAACAGTTGAATCTCAGCTTGAAATAAAGCGAGATTTCAAAAATCTTTTTTTACAACCCGGAAAATTTTGATAATTGTTCTTTTGCCGTAAAAAGTCAAGAGCATTCACTTAGGGTGAGTAAGAAATAAGTTGGGGAGAACGAAAATGAGAATCGGTAAGTGCCACAACTCTTGAAAAACCGAGCAAGCATAAAAAAAAATATATAAAATATAGAAAAGAGAAACATCTGTTTTGTAAATAATGTGAAAGAAAAGAAAAAATAGAGAAAATGAAAATGAATGCTTGCTTGGAAGAAAAATAGTGAAAAACAAAAATTGAGTGGTGAAATAAGAGTTGTGAAGGTTTCAAATGAGAAATAAATGGAACGAAGTTGAGATGTGTGAATAATGTACAGTGAATGTCTCTTTTGCATCGGCAATTTCGTTTTCAATGGCCTTAAAAATGACCCTTGTTTGTTAACCTAACCAAGCTTCAACCGAAAAGTCCTTAGTGATCTTCGTGCTTCCACATTACCATTTATAATTGTTAGACATTATATGAATTGAATTGATTTCTTCATTACTGTTGGAGAGTGAGATTATTCCCGCGGTTGCAAACGCGTAATTTCTTCAATCCTTATTCGAAGAGGAGAGATAGGATGATTCATTCAAGATAATATTGTTGTGGATAGATACATATTTCGCATTGCTACTAAGTTTAGTTCTTGTGTATTATTTTATTCTAACCGTTGGAAATTTGTATCTGCTGATTCGCTTGTGTTTGAGTCGTTTTATCCGATTTCGGAGAAACCTTTTTCTTAATGCAAATCCTCTTGTCCTTCAAGAGGCATACTTTGCTTGAGGACAAGCAAGAATCTAGTTGGGGAGAGTTGTTAGATACCCAAAAGTGCTTATTTGAGCTATCAAATATGGGCATCTTTCACTCCATTTCCTTGCTAAAGTGTTCGAAACCACCTTTGTTTTTTATGAATTGCAATACAATGATACACGATCTTGGTACCTTTGATTTGTGTGTTATTGTGCAGGAATTAGGCATGAAATAATAGAAAATGAAGGCACAAGAAAATGGCAAGGGACCAAGAAAAAGAATGCATTCATCAGCTTGCTCGCTAGGCGAGGGTTGTGGCGAAGAGCTCGCTAGGCGAGCGCCCAGCGAGTACCCAGCGAAGAGCTCCAGTATTTTACAGTAGCAAACATCAACAAACTCGCTAGGCGAGCTGCCAGCGAAGGGTGTAGCGAACACGTCCAGACTTGGCCAAAAGCGTAGCCAGCACTCACTCGCTAGGCGAGCCATTAGCGATCTCCCAGGGAGCAATTACAGTAGCAAAACCTCCTAAGCTCGCTGGAGCGAAAGGTGAAGCATGGGCTTCGCCTAGCGAAGGTTTTGTTCGCCTAGCGAACATGCCAATCTGGCAAAGGTCATTTCTTTGGGCGCAGGTGCCACAGGTGCCTCATTTTGGGGCTCGCTAGGCGAGTCATTCTGCTCGCCTAGCGAGCATGACAGCTCAGTAGCAGCTCTATAAGTAGCAAGGGCTACTTTTTGGAGCCATACTTTTACACCTCCATACTTTTGTACTTTTTAGATATTTTCCAGCATTGCTCTAGAGATCTTTTGTGACTTAGAAATCATTTCTCTTCATCTCTTAACAATCTTTCATAAAAAGAAGGTGGATTCCCATCCAATCTCGATTATTCGACTCGGATGTTGATCAACCTTCTTCCGAAACTTGTTGACCAAGCTACCATGAAAATGAGTAGCTAAGTTCTTCATTTTGTCAAGGTTAGATGTAGATGATCATTAGCTTTGTGTGTAAATGGGATGATCTTCATTTGTAAACTCTTTAATGGTGAATATATGGTGAAAACTTTGTTCTTATTGAAAACTCTTTGTGTTGGTTTATGATCGAGAGATGTTTACCAACTCTTTACCTAGGTTTTCATCCAATCTTGTTTGTTAGATAGAGATAGTAATGAATGATTTTGTTCACCATAAGGTTGAACCAAAAAGTTGTCATTTTGATAGATTGTGTTAGAGATAAACAATGGATCAAAATGGGAAAACTCACAATGTGTGTTAGAGATAAACACATTGGGAGGACTTTGTGAAATAGTTTATCAACTAAAGGAGTTTATAAGTTTTGTTGATCGAACATATACATGCAAAGTGATTGTCGAACCCTAACTTTGGCAATATTTCTCAAATATTAAAACTAAATCTTTTACCGCATTTTATCACACTTTTATGCAAGATACTGTGACTAAAACCAAAAACCATTGTTACCTTAAGCTAAGAGTTAAAACAACTGTCGAAAGGCGGTGGTATCTCACAATCCCTGTGGAGACGATAACAAAAACCCGACACTTAAAATTACACTCAACAAAGAACTGTATGAAAGGTTTTAAATAATCGTTTGCATCGTGTTCTCTTTAAGACTCTCACGATTTTGGTCAGTAATGTGTTCTCTTTGAAGCTCTTGCGATTTTGGTCTGTACGAATTGTAAATATGTAGATGCACTATTTTCTTTGTTTTGAATGACTTATAAGTTTTTAGATTTGTGTCTTAATAGTTTTTTTTACATATCTTATATCTTATACCTGTTGCTATAGATTTGTGTATTAAGGGTTCATGTATTGGTTACATTTGTTGAAGCTTATGAGAAACAAATTGATCTTGTTTGAATATGACAATTACTAAGTTTGTTGAATTGAAGATGGACAATGAGAGTAGATTTAAGGGGAAGAAGTCAAGACCAAAGTTTGTCTCAGTCTCCGAATTCCATTGAGTGCCAAAACATTGTTGGTGTTTATTCCGAAAAGAGAAAGACATCGATGGTGATGACTCTGGTATAAAAAGATTTAAGCCGGGAACTTTTATTCGATTGGGCTACTGATTTATTTAGAAATTTTCACAATATTTTTCTACCCCGCTAACAACACTATTCTTCTTTACAAACCTTATTATAAGGAGCATGTTGCTTTTAAATAAGGGTAATGCTAATCAGGATTCTCTTGGCCCAAGTTATATATATATATATATATATATATATATATATATATATATATATATATATATATATATATATATATATAATTAAAAAATTTAATTAATTTTTTCAATACAAATTTTTTATAAATGAATTTCTTAATTTGTGTCCGCATAAGGTAGGAGCAAAAGTGGTTTGAAAATCTTAATACATGACAAAAAAGAATACATCATATTCGACCACTACAAATAGTTGTTAAACTTTGTTAGTTAGGATACTTGATTGATATCAAATGAATATCGTTGATCATTGGTATGAAAATCAAATGGTTTGATTTTACAAAATATTTTAGTTTATGCTTCATAGTACATTTTGCATATTCGAAAAAATACTATACAATTTAACATATTTCTTCGTGCTGTTGTAGGATGGAAAAAGATGTTATGAACTTTAGTATTGTTTCAATGATGATGTTCAATGTTTTACAGTTTAATTTAAGAGATACTATTGGATAAGTTGACATGTTATCTTTTGAGTTTTATAATAATTACGTACTATTATATGTTTTATTTATGTTACTTTTCTTTTTATAAATGAATCACAATTGTAAGATTATATTAGTGTATGTTTGTAGTTCTCTATGTATTAACGGTCTTAAAATATAAATTCAAAGTTCGGGTTTGTTACAAGTATGTATAAAACGGTGTGCAAATAACCACTCCCTAGAAAAATTCCATACCATTGGGCCACAATCCACACGAGCAAGCCCAAATTATCATCCGTAACAAAAAAAAGCTCCTATCGCATTAAAAAAAGCGATTCTTCTTCGTCGATACGAAGAGAAGCATGCATTCTCTGTTTTTCCACAGCGTAAACTCTGTCAACTTAACTTCTTCACTTCTTTTCCCAAATAATCACAAACTCTGCTCAAAACCCCGTTTCCAATCCTCCATCAAAATCAATACACCAATCCCCAAACACGTCCCTAACAAAAAGGTTATAATCCTCTGGGACCTCGACAACAAACCTCCACGTGGACCTCCATATGATGCCGCACTCTCTCTCAAAACCCTTGCCGAACGCTTCGGCGACGTCGTTTCAATCTCCGCTTACACAAAACGACACTCCTTCTTCAATCTCCCTCAATGGAATACCAACCAAAACCCTAACCCTAATTCGATTCCCTGTCGTGTCTGCGGTCACGAATGTAAATCAATTTTCGATCTCAAAATTCATTTCAAGAGAGTTCATCTGTACCAGCGTAAGAAGTTAAGGGAAAATTGAAATCCATTAAGTTGAACCGGTCGAAGGTCTGGTTCGTTCGGAGAATCCATACTTATAATGAAGTTGCGGGGAATGTTGTTGCACCTAGAGTTGGATTTGGTTTGGGTTCGGAGTTGCGGCGCGCAGGGGTTTTCGTTAAAGTTGAGAAGGTCGATGAGAAAGGGAATGCGGTGGAATTGTGGTTGAAGAGGGAGATGATGAGTGGAGAGGTTGGTTGGTTGGTTTTGGTTTCGGATGATCGGGAATTTGCGGAGATGTTGAGGAAGGTTAGGGAAGTGAATTTGAAGACTGTTGTTGTTGGAGATTATTGGGATAGGGATTTGGGGAAGAATGCTGATTTGTAGCTTCCTTGGAATGTTGTTGAGAATGGAAAGCTTAAGGGAATGGGTTTAATGGGAAAAACAAAGGGTTTGGATGATGAACTGGAAGGAGATCAGGATTTGGACTATGGTGAATATGTAACAGAGGAAGAACTGTATGAAAGGTTTTAAATAATTGTCTGCATCGTGTTCTCTTTAAGACTCTCACGATTTTGGTCAGTAATGTGTTCTCTTTGAAGCTCTTGCGATTTTGGTCTGTACGAATTGTAAATATGTAGATGCACTATTTTCTTTGTTTTGAATGACTTATAAGTTTTTAGATTTGTGTCTTAATAGTTTTTTTTTACATATCTTATATCTTATACATGTTGCTATAGATTTGTGTATTAAGGGTTCATGTATTGGTTACATTTGTTGAAGCTTATGAGAAACAAATTGATCTTGTTTGAATATGATAATCACTAAGTTTGTTGAATTGAAGATGGACAATGAGAGTAGATTTAAGGGGAAGAAGTCAAGACCAAAGTTTGTCTCAGTCTCCGAATTCCATTGAGTGCCAAAACATTGTTGGTGTTGATTCCGAAAAGAGAAAGACATCGATGGTGATGACTCTGGTATAAAAAGATTTAAGCCGGGAACTTTTATTCGATTGGGCTACTGATTTATTTAGAAATTTTCACAACATTTTTCTACCCCGCTAACAATACTATTCTTCGTTACAAACCTTATTATAAGGAGCATGTTGCTTTTAAATAAGGGTAATGCTAATCAGGATTCTCTTGGCCCAAGTTATATATATATAATTAAAAAAATTAATTAATTTTTTCAATACAAAATTTTTATAAATGAATTTTGATCTTACCTGATCAGGAGGGCCTTCCAAGGTCTTGGTGAATGGGCCAGAGAATGAAATGAGAGGGGGGTGTACCTGCAAGGTGCTCCAATGCTTAAGTCAGAAAAGGTACAGAATGAGGTTATCAGAGTGTGAGTTAGAATACCTGCCCCTTTGCCATGAAAGGGGTATTTATACTGAGCCCCCAGCGCTGGGCCAAGGCTCCTAATGGGCTGGATTAGCTAGGCCCAAGGAGGAGCTGCCAGGGGACGCGTCAGAAGCGTTAAGACCTAGACCAAGGTCTGCCCCCTGGTCCAACTGCCCCTATCCCTAAGGAGACAATATAGGGGAGTGGGGTGACGTGGTAAGTGAGATGCCGTTATGGCTCTGCCCGACACAACTTAGGTGTCCGCGACGTGGGTTGACGATGAGTGGATGGAGATCATATGAGGAGGACCCGCTCGTTGTCCGACACGTATTTAAGGGGCCGGGGAGACGTTCTTCGGGCGGACGGTCGTTCACCTGACGTGTCCTCGTGGTCGTTTGGACACGGTCGTTTGGACGTGGGCTTGGCGAGCATTGGGCCGTGCCGTGCCTAGTGTCATGGCCCAGTCCAGAACAGGAGCCCCCCAAGTCGAGTCTCTGAGCCAGAGGGATGACTTATGTTTCAACTAAGGGTTCCCCGAGACGATGGGGAAGCTTGATCGTTAGACAGGTGAGGTTGTAACAGACCTATTCACGACTGACATTTTCTCCGGGAATGTCGGGGATGGAGGTGATCGGTTGGTCTGCACCTTCCTTGTAGTAAACGTGGGTATGACGCGGGGAGGTGGCGTCTCGGTGAGTCGAGGAGACGGACAGGTGCTCGGGTCGTTTCAGTTTCTTATCTTTGATAGACGTGTCTCAGAATTAGTGGCGTCGCTTCGTTTCGTGCGCAAAGACGGCGTAGGCAGGCTAGGCAATGATGACCTAGCGTGTTGGTCTACGTGCCAAGCCCTATAAAAAGGGGTTGAGTAACTTCATTTCCACTTTTTTTTTTTTGCTCACACGTTCACCGGAGTTATCCACATTCTCTCTCGTTTGCTCGCTCAACCGTCTGGACCGCCGTCTCCGCCCGTCCTCCTATCTGAACCACCGTCTTCTGCTTGGGCACCACCGTACCCCTTTCAACTTAACTATGTCAGGTATGATTTTCCACTGTGACCCACTGTTTTTCCTTGTTGTTTCCTGTCAAACGCATGCTATTTTTGTAGAAATGTGGTTAGGTTTAACTTAGGAATCAGTGTAGTGGACTGTAGGTGTATATTAGATGGTAGAAAATAGGGTTGGGATCATACTGTACCGGGCATAAACTTCATATGCCGGGCAATACTTGCATAGGCTGTATGAAGTTTATGCCCGGTCTCCATAGAATGCGCGCGCCACCGAGTTGAGCACGGTTAGTGTCCGTCGCCGCTACGCCCTTTCACTTGACCTGCGGTGGAAGGGTGGATTTGATATGACGTCGAATTCACTCTTTCTGTCTGCGTTTCAGGTGCTACCGGGCGCTTACGACCGAGGAAGGAAGATTCTGGGTCCTCCACCGAAGACGCGACAATCGCTCGTCTCCCTGTCGGGGATGGGAGTGTCCGAGATGGTACCGAACACGCCTCCTCTTCCGGGCAGGTCGACTTCTCATGGGTTGCGGACGAGCCCTTGGAGGAGGAATCAGACTTCTGTGACGAGGCCATCATTGCTTACGCTATGGTCGAGACCATAAGCCGGGAGGATCCACCAAACTGGTATTGCTGCGCCCCCAAGGAAGAAGACCGCATTTGTCATCATTTCCCGGGGAAGCAGTTCACCATGTATGAATTTGCTTTCCGTGAGGCGGGGATTAGACTGCCCTTCAACTCCTTCCAGATGTCGGTCTTCAAGTGGCTCCGGCTGGCGCCGTCCCAACTACATCCTAATGCTCTCGCATTTATGCGGGCATTCGAGTTAGTTTGCCAGTTCCTCGGCATTGGTTGCACCCGGGCTCTCTTCTTCCACGTTTTCCATCTCCAGAGGTCCGGTTCCCGTGGTCGCCACAGTTGGGTTTCTTTCAAGCAGCCCGTGCGTCTGTTCAAGACGTACGAGGATTCTGTTCGCCATTTCAAAAACCGGTGGTACGTGGTGATGCCGATTACCCGGGCTGCCCTTCACTCTCTATACTACTATCAACGGAAACCCAACGGGGAGGAGACGCTGATGTCGAAGATACCGCTGAGGTGGCAGCGTGATCATTTCGATCTCTCCACGGCGCATTACCGGGTCAAGTATGCGATGCTCGGCGAGGAGGATAGGCTCGCGTACAAGAAGCTGGTCGATTACGTGCAGAGCTTCAGCTTGGGGTTCTGGGCGAATCGACAGGGCGTGCCCTACCTGGATGAGGCCGGGGAGCTAATCACCGAGACGCGTTATATCAATACGAAGGCTCTGCTCGAGTGTGATACCGAGGAGGAAGCTCTGGCGTTATTGAGTAGGCAGACTTTGTTTAGCTTTTTATTTCTGTTTATGACTTCGGTCGCTAATGTTTGTGTGTAATTTATTTGCAGGTGCCATGCCCAATGCTCGTGATCGGGTGCTGAAGCTAGCGAATCAGGTCGGCGCTCCTGACCGGGTGCCCAAGAAGAAGAAGAAAACTGTGGCCCGTGTCTCGGAGACTGCTGGCGATGCCGGGGCCGGTCCCTCGCAGGCGGCGAGCGTGATTCCTTCCTCTCCTCCTCGATCTAACCCGATCAACATTCCTGATAGCAGTCCGTCGCCAGCGGCTTCTCCCCTCCATAAACGGAAGCGTCCGGCTGGGCCTCTCACCAGGTCGTCTCCAGGAAGTCCGAATGGACCGGGCAGCTATCTTCTACCTCCCTGCTATGTGGAACGGTCGTTCTTCAAGGCCGAGGAGTCGATTGTTGTGCCTGCGCCTGAGGCCAAGGCTATTCTGGACCAGGACGCTGCTGCCCGGAGAAAAGATCTGGCCAGGGATATTGCTGCTGTCATCCGGGTGATGGAGACGGCCATGGTTATGACCGACACTTCGGTCTCCACCGCCTCGCTGGAGGATGCCCTTTTGCAGGTTCGGACGGAGAAGGAAAGACTATCTAAAGATCTGTCGGACTACAAAGAAGAGCATCAGCTGCAGGAAGGGCTGAGCCAGAAGCTGGAGGAGGTGGAAAAGGAGAGGGACCAGTTGAAGGCTGCTAAGGCGAGCTTGGAAGAGCAGGTGGTCGACCATCAGAAGCTGACCGAGGACAACGCTGGCCTACGGGCTCAGGTTGAGTCTCTCGAGGGAAAGGTCCGTCCTCTGGCAGATGAGACCGAGGAGGAACGCGCCCTTGGTTCGCGCGGTGAGCTGCTAGGGCATCTTCGGACTCTCAACCAAGATCTCGTGGCCTGCTTCAAAGAGGGTTTCGACAATGCTGTCGAGCAGCTCGGGCTTCTGAACCCTGAGTTGGTGACAGCAGGGTCGGCCTATAACTGCTGCGTCCGGGATGGTGAGATTATCTGCCCGTTTGAAGCGGAGGAGGAGCTGGGGGGAGAAGAAGAAGAAGAGGATGAAGAGGTGCTCCGAGCGGAGTCTTAGTTTATTTGTTTTGCTTTGATTTTAGTTATCATGGCCTGCGTGCCTTATGTATTTTGGCCTTCGGGCGTTGTAATATGGCCTTCGGGCGTACTCGGCTTCGGCCGCTCTTATCGTTTCTAATGTATGAATATTTTCGTTATCATTCATTGTGCTCGTTTGTGTTTGATACTTGTTTGTATGAATTCGTACTCTGCTCGACTTTGTTAATCTCCTCGGTTTAGGGAACCGACGAAGTGTCGGGCTTTGTGCCCGTGGGTATCGAAGCCCGGGTCCGTTGTTCGAACCCTGGTCCCGAGGCTTGGGTCCTCCCATCGCGAGCTGGGTGCCCTGCCAGTCCTGGTACTTCGACGTTGAGTCTTGGTCAAGATCCCAACCGTCGGGGAGGGTTGTGTTTGTTATGTGACCCCGGATCGTTCCCGGGTCTCGTGGTTCCTCCCTGGGGTTTTGGGGACGAAGAGCGTGGTCGTACCTGCCACGTCTCCCCGTGGTGTATTTAGCTGTAATATTGTCTAAGTTTTTCTGCGTTCCATGGTCGAGCGAGTTGTTCTCCTTGTAGGTTTTCTAGGTAATAGGCCCCGTTGCTCGTTTTGTCGCGGACGCGGTAAGGGCCTTCCCAGTTGGCCGCCAGTTTGCCCTCTCTCGGGTTTTTCTGGTTTCTTCTGAGGACCAGGGTGCCGACCTGGAACTCTCTTTTTATGACTTTCGCGTCATGGCGTAGTGCTATTTTTTGTTTGAGGGTTGTTTCCCTGAGAGCTGCTTCGGAACGTATCTCCTCGACTAGGTCGAGCTCGGCTCTAAGGGTTTCATCGTTCATTTCCTCGTCTAGGGGCTCCTCTGTCCTCCTCGTTGGCGTCCGTATCTCCACCGGGATGACTGCCTCGGTGCCGTAAGTTAGTCGGAACGGGGTTTCCCCGGTGGTAGAATGTGGTGTCGTGCGGTAGGCCCATAGGACGCTATGTAGCTCCTCGACCCATGCCCTCTTTGCCTCACCGAGTCTGCGTTTGAGGCCACGTAAGATTACCCTGTTGGCCGCCTCTGCTTGCCCGTTCGTCTGCGGATGCTCGACAGACGTGAAATGCTGTGTGGTGCCCAGGCTGGCGACGAAGTCCTGGAATCCTCCGTCCGTGAATTGTGTCCCGTTGTCTGTGACAAGTGCCTGGGGTATACCGAACCGAGCGAGGATATTGCGTTTGAAGAACCGGAGAATGTTCTGCGCGGTTATTTTAGCCAGTGCCTCCGCCTCGATCCATTTGGTGAAGTAATCCACCCCGACGATGAGGTATTTATTCTGATATGATCCGGTGACGAAGGGTCCGAGGATGTCCATGCCCCACCACGCGAAGGGCCATGGGGAAGACAGTGATTTGAGGTCGTTCGGGGGTGCGAGGTGCATGTCGGCATGTCGTTGGCATTTGTCACATCTTTTGACGTGCTCTTTCGAATCGTTTTGCATGGTCGGCCAGTAGTAGCCTGCTCGAAGGGCTTTTCGTGCGAGTGATCGTCCGCCGAGGTGTTGAGCGTTAATTCCCCGGTGTATCTCTCCAAGTATGTCGGGGACTTTCTCTTCCTCGACGCATTTGAGTAGTGGGATGGAGAATCCTCTCCGGTAGAGTTTGCCTTCGAGGAGTACGTACGAGCATGCGCGTCGTTTGACAGTGGTCGCCTCTTTCGGGTCAGCCGGGAGTTCGTCTCGTGTGAGGTAATTGTAGATGGGTGTCATCCAACAGTGGGCATCTCCAATAGCGTTGACCTCGAGTGGAGGCGGTAGTTTGTCGATGCTGGGCCGAGGGAGAATTTCTTGGATTACTGATTTATTCCCACCCTTTTTCCTCGTGCTGGCTAGTTTCGAGAGAACGTCTGCCCGTGTGTTGTGCTCGCGGGGTATGTGTTGAACTTCCCATTTTTCAAATCTATCAAGTTTTTCTTTGACGAGGGACAAGTACTCGAGGAGGTTGTCGTTCTTGGTTTGGTATTCTCCTCGCACTTGTGAGGCCACGAGCTGGGAGTCGGTGGATATTTTTACCTCTTTTGCTCCCAGGTCCTCGGCTAACCTCAGGCCTGCGAGGAAGGCTTCGTATTCGGCTTGGTTGTTTGATGTTGGGAACGCTAGCGCTAATGATACCTCTATCAGGATCCCTTCTTCATTTTCGAGGATGATCCCGGCCCCGCTGCCTGATGTGCTAGAGGCGCCATCGACGAAGATCGTCCATTTGTGGGCGCTTTCTGCTGGAGTCGGGCAGTGGGTCATCTCCGCGACGAAGTCGGCCAGTGCCTGAGCTTTCAAGGCTTTCCTACTTTCGTATTGTATGTCGAATTCGGAGAGTTCTAGTGACCACTTGAGCATCCTCCCGGCCATATCCGGGCGCCCGAGCAGCTGTTTGATTGGCTGGTCGGTCCTCACCTTTATCGTGTGTGCGAGGAAGTAATATCGTAGTCTCCTCGCTGTGTTGATGAGGGCCAGGGCGACCTTTTCGATTTGCTGATATCGGAGCTCGGGACCTTGGAGTGCTTTACTCGTAAAATAGATGGGCTTTTGTCCTTCGTCGGTTTCTCTTATTAGAACGGCGCTGACGGCCTCGGTTGCCACGGATAGGTATAAGTATAGGGTTTCCTTTTCTGATGGCCGTGATAAGACCGGGGGTTGGGACAGAACCTTCTTTAGATGGAGTAGCGCTTGCTCGCATTCATCGGTCCAGTCGAAGGTAGCCTCTTTGCGAAGGAGTCTGAAGAATGGCAATGCGTGCTGGGCGGACTTGGCGATGAAACGGGAGAGTGAGGCGAGCACTCCATTGAGTGACTGGATCGATTTTTTGGTTTTCGGGGTCGGAAACTCCGAGAATGCCCGGCATTTGTCGGGGTTGGCCTCGATCCCTCTTTCGGTGAGATAGAAACCGAGGAACTTGCCTGCCCGGACTCCGAACGTGCATTTTTCGGGGTTGAACCTCATTTTACACTGTCTCGCCTGCTCGAATACCTTCGCAAGGTGTCGAGCATGGGTTATCTCCTCGTGTGATTTGACGATCATGTCGTCCATGTACACTTCGAGCATGTCCCCTATTTCGTCCTTGAAGACTTTGTTCATCATGCGTTGGTATGTAGCGCCAGCGTTCTTGAGCCCGAACGGCATCACGTTGTAATAGTAATTGCCCGTTGGGGTCATGAACGCTGTGTGTTTCTTGTCTGCGGGCGACATAGGGATCTGGTTGTATCCACTATATGCGTCCATGAAGGACAAGAGTTTAAAACCTGCAGAGTTGTCAACGAGCAAGTCTATATTAGGGAGGGGGAAAGCATCTTTCGGGCAAGCCCTATTAAGATCAGTATAATCAACACACATACGCCATTTTCCATTATTTTTCTTAACGAGGACTACATTAGAGAGCCAGGTTGTGTACTGGGCTTCAGAAATAAAATTTGCCTCTAAGAGGTCTTTTACAGCTCGCTCGGCAGCCTCTGCCTTTTCGGGCGATTGCTTGCGTCTACGCTGTGCTATGGGCTTGGCTGCCCGGTCTAAAGCTAGCTTATGACACGCGATCTCGGGGTCCAGCCCGGGCATTTCTGCGGCATTCCACGCGAAGAGGTCGGAGTTCTCTTTGAGGCATGCTACTAGCTCTTCTCTTGTTTCCTCGGGTAGTCCCTTACCTATCTTCACCGTCCTTTCCGGATCGTCCCCAAGAGGAATGAGTTCGAACTCCCCGTCGGGGATTGGTCGGACCGGGTGTTCGAGAGAGCGTTCCTTGGGGAACCTCCCCTCTTCGGTCTCGTCCAGCCCGATGCGACAGTCGAGGTCGATGGCGTTGACTCCTCGGGCAGGATCCTCGGTCTTGAGTTTTTTGTTGTCGCAGTTGCTCTTCGTGCTGACTACGGCCTGTCCTTTTACTGCGGCGTCGTAGCATCGCCGGGCTGCTTCGATGTCACCATGGATGGTGACCACACGTCCCAATTTGGTGTAGTATTTCATCTTCAGGTGGACGGTGGATGGGACCGCGGTGAGTTCGGCCAGTGTCGGGCGTCCAAAGATGCAATTGTAGAGAGACGGACAGTCTACGACCAGGAATTGGATTTTGACTTCCCTGGCCGTTTCTTGTTCGCCGAAGGTGACGAGGAGCTCAACATATCCCCACGGTCTGGTTGTTGCTCCGTTGAATCCTTGGAGATCTGATCCGACGTAGGGGGCTAAGTTGGTCTTGTCTAGCTTCAGAGTCTTGAAGAGGTGGACGTACATGATATCCACTGAGCTGCCTTGGTCGACCAGGATGCGTCGTACGTCGAATTGGGCCATCTTTGCCCTTATCAATAGTGGGATGCCCGAGTTCGGGGATCCGCCCGGGAGTTCCTCCAGGAAGAAGGATATTGGGTTGGATTTTCCCCGGTATTTTGTCAATGTCGCTTTCTGCTCGGGGGCAGTCAGTAGGAGTTCGTCGAACTTACGTTTGACGGAGAGGGCCGCGGATTCCCCGTTAGTTCCTCCTCCTGATATCACCAGTGTGGTAGGGAAGTTTTCCCAGGGGCTGAGTGCAGTGATCTTGCCCTCGGGCAATGGTTCGGGGAGGAAGAAATCTTCCGGTCGTGACACGCAGAGGGCCACTTGATAGGGAGAGTTGTCAGGGGGTGTGTCTTCCCGGGGTCTCTTCTTCTCTGGCTCGTCGTGTCTGGGAGCTTCGTTCTTCCTCGTATACTGCTTCAGGTGCCCCTCTTGGATTAAAATTTCTATCGCATCCTTCAGGTGGACGCAGTCTTCGGTCACGTGCCCGTGACTTCTGTGGAACCGGCAGTACTTTGATTTGTCGGTGTGGGGCTTTGGTGCAGACGGTTTTGGGAACCTGACCCTGCCCTGCTTAAATTCAGAGTTGATACATTCTGCGAGGATGCGCTCTCGAGGAGCTGTCAGTAAGGTGTACTCGCTATATCTGCCCGCGGGGCCTCTTCCTTCCCGGAGCTCGCGAGGTCTTTCTTCTCTTCGTTTGTCTCCGTTGCGACGGGAAATGCTCGTGTCCTCGCGTTTTGAGTGCTCGGTCTCCCCAGCGTTACGTCCGCTGCGGGCATTGTGTGCCACCTGCTTTTCCTCGTATCTGATGTAGGCCTGGGCTTTATGCAGGAGCTCGTTTAAGGTGCGGGGAGGCTCGATCCCTACGGCTCTGCTAAGTTCACTGCCGGGCAAGAGACCTCTCTCGAGGAGATACTTCTTCATGTGCTCGGTGGTATCTACCTCGACAGCTTCCTGGTTGAATCGCTCGATGTATGAGCGCAGTGTTTCATTCTTCTTCTGCACTATGGCTTCAAGGGTCGCCTCAGTCTTGGGGTGACGACGGGAAGCTGTAAAGTGCCTGGTGAACATGGACCTCATGACTCTCCATGACGTAATGGACTCAGGGGCCAAGCTTTTGTACCAAGCCATGGCCCCTTTCCTGAGGGTCGTTGAGAACAGTCGGCATTTGAGGTGCCCGGTTATATCATTGCGGTAGTCGAGCATCGCGTTGACGTTGTCGACGTGATCGTCGGGATCTGTAGTCCCGTCGTACACAGCTAGATTTGGTGGTTTCTCCATGCCTTTGGGGAGCGGGGCTTCCATTATTGCCCGAGATAGGGGGCAATGCAAATCTTCCTCGTCGCTCCTTAAGGGAGACAGTTCGTTGTTGTCGGGGCTGTGTCCGCGCCTTGGTGATGTTCCCGCTCGACCACCGTCACGACGGGCGCGTGCCCTGCTGACGTGGGGTTCTGGAGAGCGACGTCCTCGCTTCTTCGTTGGCTCCGAACGTTGTTGTATCCTACTCACCGGCTGGGGCCGGGCCTCTTGTCGTTCGGCTTCGAGGGCCATGATTCGTTCGTGCTGCTGGTGGAGCATAGAACCGGCCTGATTGAGGGCATTCACCATGGCAATCATTACGGCGTCTCCTTCAACGGGAACGGGAATGGGATGAAATGTCTCTGCCCCTAAATTGTGGGCGTGAGAGGCATCCCCGTTGTTTTGGGGCTCTGGAGACGGGGTGGATGGATGACCGTCCCGAGCGTCCGTTTCATGGGATGGCGGGCCGTCGTCCATATTGTAGTTGATGAGGGGACGGCTGTGATCGCTATGTTGTTCTCCGGCCATGTTGGAAGGACAGAAATAAATGAGCTTTTGATCCTCGTTTGATGAAGATGGGGATAGCTATTTCCCACAGACGGCGCCACTGATCTTACCTGATCAGGAGGGCCTTCCAAGGTCTTGGTGAATGGGCCAGAGAATGAAATGAGAGGGGGGTGTACCTGCAAGGTGCTCCAATGCTTAAGTCAGAAAAGGTACAGAATGAGGTTATCAGAGTGTGAGTTAGAATACCTGCCCCTTTGCCATGAAAGGGGTATTTATACTGAGCCCCCAGCGCTGGGCCAAGGCTCCTAATGGGCTGGATTAGCTAGGCCCAAGGAGGAGCTGCCAGGGGACGCGTCAGAAGCGTTAAGACCTAGACCAAGGTCTGCCCCCTGGTCCAACTGCCCCTATCCCTAAGGAGACAATATAGGGGAGTGGGGTGACGTGGTAAGTGAGATGCCGTTATGGCTCTGCCCGACACAACTTAGGTGTCCGCGACGTGGGTTGACGATGAGTGGATGGAGATCATATGAGGAGGACCCGCTCGTTGTCCGACACGTATTTAAGGGGCCGGGGAGACGTTCTTCGGGCGGATGGTCGTTCACCTGACGTGTCCTCGTGGTCGTTTGGACACGGTCGTTTGGACGTGGGCTTGGCGAGCATTGGGCCGTGCCGTGCCTAGTGTCATGGCCCAGTCCAGAACAAATTTCTTAATTTGTGTCCGCATAAGGTAGGAGCAAAAGTGGTTTGAAAATCTTAATACATGACAAAAAAGAATACATCATATTCGACTACTACAAATAGTTGTTAAACTTTGTTAGTTAGGATACTTGATTGATATCAAATGAATATCGTTGATCATTGGTATGAAATTCAAATGGTTTGATTTTACAAAATATTTTAGTTTATGCTTCATAGTACATTTTGCATATTCGAAAAAATACTATACAATTTAACCTATTTCTTCGTGCTGTTGTAGGATGGAAAAAGATGTTATGAACTTTTGTATTGTTTCAATGATGATGTTCAATGTTTTACAGTTTAATTTAAGAGATACTATTGGATAAGTTGACATGTTATCTTTTGAGTTTTATAATAATTACGTACTATTATATGTTTTATTTATGTTACTTTTTTTTTATAAATGAATCACAATTGTAAGATTAAATTAGTGTATGTTTGTAGTTCTCTATGTATTAACGGTCTTAAAATATAAATTCAAAGTTCGGGTTTGTTACTAGTATGTATAAAACGGTGTGCAAATAACCACTCCCTAGAAAAATTCCACACCATTGGGCCACAATCCACACGAGCAAGCCCAAATTATCATCCGTAACAAAAAAAGAAGAAGCTCATATCGCATTAAAAAAAAAGTGACTCTTCTTCGTCGATACGAAGAGAAGCATGCATTCTCTGTTTTTCCACAGTGCAAACTCTGTCAACTTAACTTCTTCACTTCTTTTCCCAAATAATCGCAAACTCTGCTCAAAACCCCGTTTCCAATCCTCCATCAAAATCAATACACCAATCCCCAAACACGTCCCTAACAAAAAGGTTATAATCCTCTGGGACCTCAACAACAAACCTCCACGTGGACCTCCATACGACGCCGCACTCTCTCTCAAAACCCTTGCCGAACGCTTCGGCGACGTCGTTTCAATCTCCGCTTACTCAAAACGACACTCCTTCTTCAATCTCCCTCAATGGAATACCAACCAAAACCCTAACCCTAATTCGATTCCCTGCCGTGTCTACGGTCACGAATGTAAATCAATTTTCGATCTCAAAATTCATTCCAAGAGAGTTCATATGTACCAGCGTAAGAAGTTAAGGGAAAAATTGAAATCCATTAAGTTGAGTCGGTCGAAGGTCTGGTTCGTTCGGAGAATCCATACTTATAATGAAGCTGTGGGGAATGTTGTTCCACCTAGGGTTGGATTTGGTTTGGGTTCGGACTTGCGGCGCGCAGGGTTTTCGTTAAAGTTGTGAAGGTCGGTGAGAAGGGGAATGTGGCGGAATTATGGTTGAAGAGGGAGATGATGAGTGGAGAGGTTGGTTGGTTGGTTTTGGTTTCGGATGATCGGGAATTTGCGAAGATGTTGAGGAAGGTTAGGAAAGTGAATTTGAAGACTGTTGTTGTTGGAGATTATTGGGATAGGGATTTGGGGAAGAATGTTGATTTGTGGCTTCCTTGGAATGTTGTTGAGAATGGAAAGCTTGAGGGAATGGGTTTAATGGGAAAAACAGAAGGTTTGGATGATGAACTGGAAGGAGATCAGGATTTGGACTATGGTGAATATGTAACAGAGAAAGAACTGTATGAAAGGTTTTAAATAATTGTCTGCATCGTGTTCTCTTTAAGACTCTCACGATTTTGGTCAGTAATGTGTTCTCTTTGAAGCTCTTGCGATTTTGGTCTGTACGAATTGTAAATATGTAGATGCACTATTTTCTTTGTTTTGAATGACTTATAAGTTTTTAGATTTGTGTCTTAATAGTTTTTTTTTACATATCTTATATCTTATACTTGTTGCTATAGATTTGTGTATTAAGGGTTCATGTATTGGTTACATTTGTTGAAGCTTATGAGAAACAAATTGATCTTGTTTGAATATGACAATCACTAAGTTTGTTGAATTGAAGATGGACAATGAGAGTAGATTTAAGGGGAAGAAGTCAAGACCAAAGTTTGTCTCAGTCTCCGAATTCCATTGAGTGCCAAAACATTGTTGGTGTTGATTCTGAAAAGAGAAAGACATCGATGGTGAGGACTCTGGTATAAAAAGATTTAAGTTGGGAACTTTTATTCGATTGGGCTACTGATTTATTTAGAAATTTTCACAACATTTTTCTACCCCGCTAACAATATTATTCTTCGTTACAAACCTTATTATAAGGAGCATGTTGCTTTTAAATAAGGGTAATGCTAATCAGGACTCTCTTGGCCCAAGTTATATATATATATATATATATATATATATATATATATATATATATATATATATATATATATATATATATATTTATATATATATATATATATATATATATATATATATATATATATATATATATATATATATATATATATATATATATATATATATATATATATATAATTAAAAATTTTAATTAATGTTTTCAATACAAAATTTTTATAAATGAATTTCTTAATTTGTGTCCGCATAAGGTAGGAGCAAAAGTGGTTTGAAAATCTTAATACATGACAAAAAAGAATACATCATATTCGACTACTACAAATAGTTGTTAAACTTTGTTAGTTAGGATACTTGATTGATATCAAATGAATATCGTTGATCATTGGTATGAAAATCAAATGGTTTGATTTTACAAAATATTTTAGTTTATGCTTCATAGTACATTTTGCATATTCGAAAAAATACTATACAATTTAACATATTTCTTCGTGCTGTTGTAGGATGGAAAAAGATGTTATGAACTTTAGTATTGTTTCAATGATGATGTTCAATGTTTTACAGTTTAATTTAAGAGATACTATTGGATAAGTTGACATGTTATCTTTTGAGTTTTATAATAATTACGTACTATTATATGCTTTATTTATGTTACTTTTCTTTTTATAAATGAATCACAATTGTAAGATTATATTAGTGTATGTTTGTAGTTCTCTATGTATTAACGGTCTTAAAATATAAATTCAAAGTTCGGGTTTGTTACAAGTATGTATAAAACGGTGTGCAAATAACCACTCCCTAGAAAAATTCCATACCATTGGGCCACAATCCACACGAGCAAGCCCAAATTTTCATCCGTAACAAAAAAAAAGCTCCTATCGCATTAAAAAAAAAGCGATTCTTCTTCGTCGATACGAAGAGAAGCATGCATTCTCTGTTTTTCCACAGCGCAAACTCTGTCAACTTAACTTCTTCACTTCTTTTCCCAAATAATCACAAACTCTGCTCAAAACCCCGTTTCCAATCCTCCATCAAAATCAATACACCAATCCCCAAACACGTCCCTAACAAAAAGGTTATAATCCTCTGGGACCTCGACAACAAACCTCCACGTGGACCTCCATACGACGTCGCACTCTCTCTCAAAACCCTCGCCGAACGCTTTGGCGACGTCGTTTCAATCTCCGCTTACACAAAACGACACTCCTTCTTCAATCTCCCTCAATGGAATACCAACCAAAACCCTAACCCTAATTCGATTCCCTGCCGTGTCTGTGGTCACGAATGTAAATCAACTTTCGATCTCAAAATTCATTTCAAGAGAGTTCATCTGTACCAGCGTAAGAAGTTAAGGGAAAAATTGAAATCCATTAAGTTGAGTCGTTCGAAGGTCTGGTTCGTTCGGAGAATCCATACTTATAATGAAGTTGCGGGGAATATTGTTGCACCTAGGGTTGGATTTGGTTTGGGTTCGGGGTTGCGGCACGCAGGGGTTTTCGTTAAAGTTGTGAAGGTCGGTGAGAAGGGGAATGCGGTGGATTTATGGTTTCGGATGATCGGGAATTTGCAGAGATGTTGAGGAAGGTTAGGGAGGTCAATTTGAAGACTGTTGTTGTTGGAGATTATTGGGATAGGGATTTGGGGAAGAATGCTGATTTGTGGCTTCCTTGGAATGTTGTTGAGAATGGAAAGCTTGGGGGAATGGGTTTAATGGGAAGAACAGAGGGTTCGGATGATGAACTGGAAGGAGATCAGGATTTGGACTATGGTGAATATGTAACAGAGGAAGAACTATATGAAAGGTTTTAAATAATTGTCTGCATCGTGTTCTCTTTAAGACTCTCACGATTTTGGTCAGTAATGTGTTCTCTTTGAAGCTCTTGCGATTTTGGTCTGTACGAATTGTAAATATGTAGATGCACTATTTTCTTTGTTTTGAATGACTTATAAGTATTTAGATTTGTGTCTTAATAGTTTTTTTTTTTACATATCTTATATCTTATACCTGTTGTTATAGATTTGTGTATTAAGGGTTCATGTATTGGTTACATTTGTTGAAGCTTATGAGAAACAAATTGATCTTGTTTGAATATGACAATCACTAAGTTTGTTGAATTGAAGATGGACAATGAGAGTAGATTTAAGGGGAAGAAGTCAAGACCAAAGTTTGTCTCAGTCTCCGAATTCCATTGAGTGCCAAAACATTGTTGGTGTTTATTCCGAAAAGAGAAAGACATCGATGGTGATGACTCTGGTATAAAAAGATTTAAGCCGGGAACTTTCATTCGATTGGGCTACTGATTTATTTAGAAATTTTCACAACATTTTCTACCCCGCTAACAATACTATTCTTCTTTACAAACCTTATTATAAGGAGCATGTTGCTTTTAAATAAGGGTAATGCTAATCAGGATTCTCTTGGCCCTATATATATAGTATATATATATATATATATATATATATATATATATATATATATATATATATATATATATATATATATATATATATATATATATAAAAATTAATTAATTTTTTCATTACAAATTTTTTATAAATGAATTTCTTAATTTGTGTCCACATAAGGTAGGAGCAAAAGTGGTTTGAAAATCTTAATACATGACAAAAAAGAATACATCATATTCGACTATTACAAATAGTTGTTAAACTTTGTTAGTTAGGATACTTGATTGATATCAAATGAATATCGTTGATCATTGGTATGAAAATCAAATGGTTTAATTTTACAAAATATTTTAGTTTATGCTTCATAGTACATTTTGCATATTCGAAAAAATACTATACAATTTAACATATTTCTTCGTGCTGTTGTAGGATGGAAAAAGATGTTATGAATTTTAGTATTGTTTCAATGATGATGTTCAATGTTTTACAGTTTAATTTAAGAGATACTATTGGATAAGTTGACATGTTATCTTTTGAGTTTTATAATAATTACGTACTATTATATGTTTTATTTATGTTACTTTTCTTTTTATAAATGAATCACAATTGTAAGATTATATTAGTGTATGTTTGTAGTTCTCTATGTATTAACGGTCTTAAAATATAAATTCAAAGTTCGGGTTTGTTACAAGTATGTATAAAACGGTGTGCAAATAACCACTCCCTAGAAAAATTCCATACCATTGGGCCACAATCCACATGAGCAAGCCCAAATTATCATCCGTAACAGAAAAAAGCTCCTATCGCATTAAAAAAAAGCGATTCTTCTTCGTCGATACGAAGAGAAGCATGCATTCTCTGGTTTTCCACAGCGCAAACTCTATCAACTTAACTTCTTCACTTCTTTTCCCAAATAATCACAAACTCTGCTCAAAACCCCGTTTCCAATCCTCCATCAAAATCAATACACCAATCCCCAAACACGTCCCTAACAAAAAGGTTATAATCCTCTGGGACCTCGACAACAAACCTCCACGTGGACCTCCATTCGACGCTGCACTCTCTCTCAAAACCCTCGCCGAACGCTTCGGCGACGTCATTTCAATCTCCGCTTACACAAAATGACACTCCTTTTTCAATCTCCCTCAATGGAATACCAACCAAAACCCTAACCCTAATTTGATTCCCTGCCGTGTCTGCGGTCACGAATGTAAATCAATTTTCGATCTCAAAATTCATTTCAAGAGAGTTCATCTGTACCAGCGTAAGAAGTTAAGGGAAAAATTGAAATCCATTAAGTTGAGCCGGCCGAAGTGTCGCAACCTGAAAAATACAGTGCGCGAAAAAACAACCGGCGAAAGAAAAAGACAGAAGAGTCGCCACCGTGCGTTATTCATCCCGAAGGAGGGAAAGGAAACGCTCGAAGTAAACTTGAAAAAGGAAAGGACAAGACGGGGTCTCGCAACCAAATCTTGGGTTCGGGAGTCGGTTATGCGCAGGGAAGGTATTAGCACCCCTACGCATCCATAGTACTCTACGGGATCCACTTTTGTGGTTTTCGTCTAAAGGGTGTGGGTTTACCTAATGTGTTTATTTACTAAAAAGGTTAAGAGAAATGACTCGCGCGGATGTCGCATCCACTGCATACGTATCTCATCTGAATATGAGAATCAGAGTCTTCGTAGCTCAACTGACCTATGGGTTGGGGGTAATTGTGCTCGCTAAGACATCGCGTCTTATGCCTACGTATCTCATATGGAATGAGAATCAGAGCAAGCCGTAGTTCGGCTAACTACGGGGTTATGGATTGGGTTTTGGACGAACAACGTCACTACGCAATCTACCGGATGCTCGACCTTTGGAGACTTACTCGCCTGTAGTAGAAGGAGTAAACGTGTGTTATGGGTTTTAGGGTTTGGGATGCTCGAGGGCAAACAGGCAGTCCTTGACGAAGGAACCGCGCTACATGTGGGGATACAAATACAAAACACAAAACATGTATCTCAAAGTAAAATGCCACCAAGGGGCTCAAACATTGCCTCCTATCGAGGTCTTCCAACTAAGAAAGCGATAAAGTACGAGAAAGGGAAAAAATTACCACACAGATAAAGATCCGAAGCTATAGCAGTTAAAGGAGCAAGAAACCCTGAAATCTCTCCAGCTGGACCGTCAAAGGAAATCAGTCAACACGAATAATCAGAATAAAACTTCAGGGGGTATCCCACAAATAAAGTGGGAAACCACGCGAGTGTCTCTGCAAAAGCCATATGAGCCCTCACAAAACTCGACAAAGGGTTAGACAAACAAGATGAGATCCAGGGAAAACAATGCCATGGCAACACAAAAACAGGTTAGAACAAAACAGAACAAAAAGCAGATACTGTCACGTTCGCGACTGCTTCGCCTAGCGAAGGCTTAGCGAAGCTTCGCTGCAGGCTCGCCTAGCGAAGCGGCTAGCGAAGGCCTGCGGGTTTTGGATTCCTCCTTGATAACAGTTCGATCTCTATGATCTGAAACCCTGCGGTATCCATCTCATAAACGAAAATGATTAAAACATTCGAGGTATTGTTACACATATTTATACACAAACATAAACTCGTGGGCAACACCTGATGTTACCTCATACATTCATAATATTCAAATTTGAGGCGTAAAGTAGTAGGAACAAAGGCATACCTGATGAGAGAGATCGATCGAACGGCGTGGCTGGATTTGTAAAGCTCTGTGAGGCGGAGGCAAAAGAGCGTGTGAATCGGAGTGAACTTCTCAGAGCAGCCTGAAGGTTGCTGCAGAGTAATTCCTAGGTCTCCTCCTCTCAAGATCTTTCTACAGTGGTTCTCCCAGTGTAACTCCTCTACTGAAACTTCAGTATTTATAGACTGATTTCGTGGGTAATGGGCTTGGAATGAGGTCAACTGAGGCCCAAAGCTTCCTGATTTTTTCTGAAATGCGCGCCCTTCGCCTAGCGAGCATGACAGCTCAGCAGCAGATTCTTGCTTCTTCAAGTATGGCAATTTTCACGGTGAATAGGCCCCAATTAGACCTGTTGGTAGTACCTCAAGTCTATTCCTTACGTTGACTGGCCGTCTAAGTAGAACCCATAAAGTGTCCTGGATGATGTTCGAGCTTCTTGGAGCTAATTCTGATTGACGCGATGCAATATGGCATGAAATGCTAAATGACCTAAAAAGTGAATGCATGAATGAGGAGGGCAAATTTTGGGGTGTTACAGCTGCCCCTATTCAATCAACCGGGGACCCGAAAAGAAGATAGCGGCGGCTTTCGCACTTTCGTGGTATCAAGGGATTGAATACAATAAAAGCCCAAAAATTTGCACTGAAGTGAAGTGAAGTAACAATTCCTTGAAAGAAGAATCCGTCTGGTACGGTGAGAGTCAGTCCGAATACCGAAAAAGAATGCTAACCTGGATACCAAAGTAAATGGTAACACAGAAATAACCATGGCCTGAATGCCGCTCATCAGTCTGAATACTGGAGATGACTTCGATCTGAACATCGGGAAAACTGGCCTGAATGCCACTTCGGTCTGAATACCTGAACATTGGCCTGAATGCCACTTCGGTCTGAATACCGGGAAAACTGGCCTGAATGCCACTTCGATCTGAATATCGGAACACTGGCCTGAACGCCACAAGTTGCATCGACCTGATCGTCGGAAACTTCTTCGATCTGAACATCGGGCAACTGGCCTGAACGCCACTTCGGTCTGGATACCGGAAAACTGGCCTGAATGCCACTTCGATCTGAATATCGGAACACTGGTCTGAACACCACAAGTTGCATCGACCTGATCGTCGGAAACTTCTTCGATCTGAACATCGGACAACTGGCCTAAACGCCACTTCGGTCTGGATACCGGAAAACTGGCCTGAATGCCACTTCGATCTGAATATCGGAACACTGGCCTGAACACCACAAGTTGCATCAACCTGATCGTCAGAAACTTCTTCGATCTGAACATCGGACAACTGGCCTGAACGCCACTTCGGTCTGGATACCGGAAAACTGGCCTGAATGCCACAAGTTGCATCGACCTGATCGTCGGAAACTTCTTCGATCTGAACATCGGACAACTGGCCTGAACGTCACTTCGGTCTAGATACCGGAAAACTGGCCTGAATGCCACTTCGATCTGAATATCGGAACACTGGCCTGAATGCCACTTCGATCTGAACATCGAAAAATTGGCCTGAATGCCACTTCGATCTGAATATCGGAACACTGGCCTGAATGCCACTTCGGTCTGGATACCGGGAAAACTGGCCTGAATGCCACTTCGATCTGAACATCGGAAAATTCATGCGTGTCAGTATCGGCATAGATAGAGAATGATGATAGAGGCGGCGCATGGGCCAATGACACTTGCTGGGGATAACAAAGGTAAGTCATGAACAATCTTCAGTCTGAGTACTGGAAACAACTTCTAGCTTATCACTTGGGATACCGAGAATGTTTTATGCTTACATGCGTATGTTTGAATTTTTCAATGGCGTAATGCTCCATGAAAATGGAAATGCTACGCGATCTGGAAAGATGCAATGCAATATGATTCTACATGCAGGGATGCGAAATGCTGGGTAGAATGCCAAGCTGAGGCAAGGGGATCTGCTGGGGAAATGATCACCATCTTCTGGATCCTGGCAAGGCTGTTGGAGATACACATCGCAATGAACTCTGTAGGGAGATGACTAGCCATGCGGTGTTCTGGCCATACCGAGACTCTGATCGGGGAAAGAATGGCATTGGAAGCCTGCTGCTGAGGAAAGCTACAATGGTTCTGGCAACCACGATTTGCGAGAGATTACTCAGCAGGGGGAGCAAACACTGATACGGTACCGAGGTTCTGCTTCAAGGAAAGAAACCATGGATCTGGCATTGGGATTATCGATCTGGCATCGAACTCTAAGGAGCGGCCACTTCTGCTGGGAAGATACAGTCTGGCACTGCCAACTCCTCTGGGGATATATAGTCTGGCACTGTCAACTCTACTGGGGAGTGTATGTCCTGAAACAACCGTTTGGGGAAGTACGATGGTGAGAAACTGCTGGGGATTGAAGAATCCAACGCTCTGATCAGCTCTGCAGGGATAAGACACCGAATTTGTCTGTTGGTGACTTCACTGGGGAAGATATTCACGATCATCTGCAGGGAATTTTAAGGAAATGCCCCGAGGGTATTTGTTTTGAATAGACGATCCAAAGCACTTAAAATTTACAACAATTTTAAATGTTTATTAAGCATGTACCTGTAAAGCCCTTATGTGTCATGATGCAATGTTTATCAAAAATTCGGACGTCATTTTTGCAAACAAAACAGTAAAATGAAAATGAAAACAGAGATATACTGAATAACATGATTTTATTGATTGAATGGCCTCTGAATAGGCATTTACATTAGGAAGCAATCCCTGGAAAGAGGTAATCGCACAAAAGATAAAAACAGAAATTAATCTAATGGCAATATGAAATGGATTTCTATTGGGTTCCAATTCTGCTATGACTTGCCCGTCTTCAAGATCCTCCAGATGATCAGCCTTCTGAAAAGGTGATTGGATTGTTTCCTACCTTTCGAAAATTTCCAGTCATTGGCACGAGATGAGATTTAGAACTAACTCAGAACGCAGTCATTCGCTTAATCCCTAACTTTTGCCTGAATCGCCCTTTTCGGGTTTTCAATCCACCGGGATACCCATTTTTGCCTAAGTTGCCTTTTCAGGTTTTCAACTTACCGGGTGTACGATCTTTTCATTTTTAATCCCTAATTTTTTCCCGAACCTTTTCATTTTCTTGGTTCGTCGGGATGCCCATTTTTTGCCTGGACTATTCTTTTTACTGTCCAGCGGGTCTATTTTATGCAAAGTATTTTTTAACTGCGTCTGAGTTCACAGGGGAAGTGAAGTTTTCACCATCCATAGTTGCAAGCATTAAGGCCCCACCATCAAAAACCTTGGTGACGATATACGGTCCATCATAGTTAGGAGTCCACTTGCCCCTGTGATCTGTCTGAGGAGGAAGGATCTTTTTCAAAACTAAATCTCCAACTTGGAAACAACGAGGACGCACTTTCTGATCAAAGGCTCTCTTCATCCGACTCTGATACAACTGCCCATGACAAATGGCTGCCATTCGCTTCTCTTCGATAAGACTCAACTCATTGAACCTTGTCCGAATCCATTCAGCTTCGTCTAGCTTGACATCCAACAAGACTCTTAGAGAAGGAATCTCCACTTCAACAGGTAGGACTGCTTCCATACCATACACAAGGGAGTAAGGGGTTGCCCCGGTCGATGTACGTACTGAAGTGCGGTACCCATGCAAGGCGAAAGGCAGCATCTCATGCCAATCTCTGTACGTGACGACCATCTTCTGCACAATCTTCTTTATGTTCTTATTTGCCGCCTCAACAGCGTCGTTCATCTTAGGGCGGTAAGGGGAAGAATTGTGATGCTGAATATTGAAGTTCTGACACAACTCCTTCATCATTTTGTTGTTGAGATTAGAACCATTATCAGTAATGATTCTTTCGGGAATCCCATAGCGACAGATGATTTCTTTCTTGATGAAACGGGTAACCACATGTCTGGTGACATTCGCGAACGACGCTGCTTCGACCCACTTGGTGAAATAGTCGATGGCAACAAGGATGAAGCGATGCCCATTGGAAGCAGTCGGCTCAATCTTTCCAATCATGTCAATGCCCCACATGGCAAACGGCCACGGCGAAGACATCACATTCAGAGGATTCGGCGGTACATGCACCTTATCAGCATAAATCTGGCATTTATGACACTTCCGAGCATATTTGAAGCAATCTGACTCCATGGTCATCCAATAATAACCCGCTCTCAACAATTTCTTAGCCATTGCGTGTCCGCCGGCATGAGTACCGAAGGAACCTTCATGAACTTCCTGCATCAACATGTCCGCCTCGTGTCTGTCCACGCATCTGAGCAAAACCATGTCGAATTTCCTCTTATACAACACATCGTCTTTGTTCAAGAAGAAATTGCCTGCCAATCTTCTCAAAGTCTTTCTGTCATTGTTGGATGCCCCTGCAGGGTACTCTTGATTCTTCAGAAAGTACTTGATATCGTGATACCAGGGTGTAAGACCCCAATTTTGTCCCTAAGATCCCTCATAGCATCATATCATATCATTCATTGCCTCAAGGATCATTGTGCACCTTTGTTTCTCTCCTAGTGGGTGGCTATCTTGTGAGAGTGGTTCTTGATCACCAGGCATGTATTGCATTTGTATATCATTGCTTTTCATATGTTTACTAACCAAAAGTACAAAAATATTGTCATCTAACCTTGTTGCTTGCAGATGAAGCAAACTAGGTCAAGCCAGTTAAAATCAGCCATTGGGCAATGGATGGTGACCATTCTTGAAGAATTTGGGCACCATGATCATTCATCAAGAGTTCATATGAGTTGTGGTATCATTTGGTATCAAGATCTCATGTGAAAGAGGGTTGAAATTCATCAAAACATGGCTCAGTCAACCAAAACCCTAGCAAAGTCAACTGTGGTCAACTGTGCATTTAATCAAGGATTTGAAGGTGTGAGATGGTTGGAAAGGTCTCATTCATGTCCATATAAGCCTCATTTGGCATTTCAAAGATCAAGGTTGAAGGATTTGAGGTCAAACAAAAAGTTTCCAAAAATAGAAATGACCTGTAATTTTCACCTGCCAAAAATGGAAAGTTCTTCTCCTCAAAATTACATGTCCAAGAATGCTTCAAATGGAATTTTTCCCAACATGAAAGTTGAAGATCTTGCTCTCACCTTTCCAAAAAGTCCAAGAACACTCATTTCCCATGTGTGGTTGGCAAGTTATGATCAAATCATTTTCAGAAAAAGTTGAAATTCAAAGTGCCATAACTTTTGAATGGAAAGGCCAAATTGGTTGATTCTTTTTTGAGCAAACCACATTTAACATGTACTATCATAATGCATCATTACATTTCATCAAAAACTTTCACATAAAAAGGTCATTTTTCAAGTGATTTCATTTTGAATTTTGGTGGGAAAATATCATTTTTGAAAATATGCATCCTGTTCATGCCAAACCAATTCTAATTGCCTTGAAATTGAATTTGTGACTTGCTAGCACATGATTTCTGCACTGTTCCATTGATCACACTTACATAGGGGCATTTGTGCCAAATTGCATAACATGTGAAATTTGCTAATCCAATTCCATTTTGCTAAGCATGATTAGCACAGCTGATTAACAGGAGGTATATATACCTAACCATAACAGAAAATGCAGATCCACATTCACAATCTCAGATCAAAATCCAAAAAATCTCAAATTCTCTCAAGATTCTTCAAACTTTTTTTCAATTTTTCCTTCGAATTTCATGATCCTTTTTGGTTTCTCTTGTGATAATCATCATCAATAGGTACTATTGAAGATCTGTTTTAGGCAAAAATCGTGGAGAAGCTTTGAGAATTACAACTGTCGAAGCAAGCTCACTTCCATGGCAGTTAGGGATTTCGCGAAGCTGGAGCATTGTTGAGCTGAATTCTCACTTCTATTCATCTCCTGCATCATCCTAGTCCATCTGTTTTCACCATTGGAGCCTTGAGGAGCTCGATTTCACAGCTGTTGCTTCATAGAGGTAAGAATTCAACTCCTTCGATTCTTGAAATTGACATGTGGCTTAGGTAGATCGCACAACATATAGTAGAATGCAATTCGAATCATGTAAATTCATCAAGTAATCATGGAGAAATCTGGATTTAAAGTTCGGATGTCAAAACTTTTCTTGATCGAATCTTTTACTATGTTGAGTTCTAGATAAAATAATGATGATATTAGTGATCCTTGTTGAAAGACGAATCCATCCATATATAGTTTGTGCATTTCCATGAAGATTTGGTCATGAGCATGATTTCTGTTCAAGAACATGATGAACACTTCCATTTTCGTTCCAGAATGCGTATTTGATCTTCATGGCCTGGCTTTGTTTTAAATTCGCTGTTTCCCGCGCCTGTTGACCATTCACGCGTTACAAAATTGCCATCCGCGCCAATTAATTCATTTTAGGTTTTAAATATTTATTTCATTTCATCACCAAACTTCAAAAAATCATAAAAACCTCATGGATGATCCAAATTGATTGGGAATTTTTGCATTCATCTCCAATTTCTCTCTAGTTTTTTTTAGGTATGATAATAAAAGTTGTGCATGGATGGTTTTTATTTTGGTCTAGTGTCTTTGTTCATGTATGTTTCTTGCATATGTTTTGCCATTTCATTCATGAAATCTCGATGCTTGCTCCAAAATGCATGAAATTTTATATGCATGATCTAGACTCTTTCTTGGTGATTTTGGTATATGGTTTGCTAATTTTGCATTTCTGGATTAGGAGATATGATGTGATCTTTATGAGTGTGACAATGTGTGTCACACTAGGTTATGTCCACTTCTTGAATTTTGTTTCCATGCTTATTGAATGCCATTTGCTCTGGATTTTTGCATGTGTTTACCCCTGTATGTCTAGTTTGAGCATGATTTTTTGTAGGATTTGTTGATCAATTTCCTATTTGATTGGGATTTTATTTTGCTGTTTAGTCATTTTTGGACTTTTCTTGAGTGATCAACTTACATGGCTTGTGAAATTCTCATGCCTTATCATATGAAGCTGAAATTTTGTGGATTGATTCTTAACATGTTTGAATTCATTTTGGCTTTGGAGTGACTCATTTATCTCATGTCATTTCTGTTTTACACTTGATTGAAGTTGATGCTCAATTTGATACCATGTATGAGCTTGTTTCTATATGCTTTGATTTGTTGATTTTCATTGACTTGGTTCCCATTATCCAAATAGCATGAAATTTGATATGCTGCTCATTGAATGTGTCCTGTTTAAGCTTGAATTTTTCTGGAATTTATTGAGCTGTTTTGATATTGGTTTGAGTGTGATCATTCTGTTAGCTCCAATGTGATTCCAAAGTGTATAGTTTGACATGTTTTGTGTATGAAATGGATTTGATGTATAGTTTTGACATGAGACCAATTAGACTTTGTTCTTATTTGATAAATCTTGGTTTTGATCAATTTTCACTTGCTGTTTTGAAATTTTTACCTCCTTTTGACCCTAGGCTTGTCCTAGTGGTCTTATTTCTCATGTTTGAGTTTGACTTTTCAGGTTAAGAAGCAAATGCTTTAAGGAGATCAATTCAAGTTGATTGATGTTGGTTTATTTGATTGTGATGAACTAACTTGTTTGTTTTGTAGGATGCTTAGCTCACTTGCTTTGAGCTTTGTGCTTTGCACATGTGAATAATTGTGTTAACTGTTGGTTCTTATATTGTTTGTTTTGACTTTGTGATTGGTACACTGATTATATTTGATTGATTTCAGGTACCATAGTTGCTAATAGTTCTTTGAGAACTTGCATTGCTTTGCTTGATAGCATTTGCATTGAGGTAGACTCTCTTGTCTTCATGTAGTCTGGAAGACCTGGCTTGTTATTTAGCCAGGCACCTGTCTGAAGTCCTCCTTAAGAGGCAATGTCTTTGTGTGTTTATTTTTGTCCCCAAGCAGGTGAAGTCCTTTTAATAAGGCAATTGGTAGACAAAAGAGATATGTAGCCTATCTCCTACTATTCTGTGAGTCTCTCACCTTGCTCACACTACTTGTGTTGATGCATAGTGAGTAAAAACCCAAGATCTATCGAGTCTTTAACTTGTGGAGAGAGTTCCCCCTTTCTGAACTCCCATACCTTCTGATATTCAATACTCTCCCTAACCAGGGATAAGAGTGATGAGGCACACCCCTCATATCCTTTCATTTGCTTCACCTTGGCTCTCAATGTCAAGGTTAAGAGCACCATTTACCCCATTCCAGTTGACTTTAAAGTCAAACCCTTTGATTGAGCCTGATTGCTTGGTTATAGTGTGTGATAAATGACCTTGTTTGATTATTTGCTTGATTCATATGTATATGTTTGCTTGCATGCTTTTGTGCATTTGTCATCATTGATTGTTCATTAGTGCATGATCATCATTGCATACCTTTGTGACACATTTGTGTTTGCCCATTGAGGACAATTGTAAGACCATGTTCTTTGGCCATTGTTCCTATGATGTGGAAGGGATAGAGTGTAAGACCAATTCATTGGTCACTCATATCCTCTTAGCCTTGTGCTTCTGTTTGTTTGTTGTATGTGAGGATGCAATTATAAGTCCATGTTGTTGGCCTTTGTACTCCTATGATCATCTTGTGGAGGTTGGAATAAGTCCAGATAGATTGGCATCTGACATCCCTACATTGTTTTGTTTTAGGAGATTGGTGTAAATCCATTTATTGGTATCCGGTATCCGCTTTTGTGTGTGAGATCGGAGTAAGTCCATTGATGGCATCCGGTATCACCTTGTCTTTTATTTTGCTAACTTGCTTTGTTGTTTTATTCCAAAGGACACACTTGAATCATCTTCTATATGATTTCAAGAGGTGAACTTCTAGGAAGTTTTACACTCCATCATCCATACCCTTTTGTTTCAAAATCCCTTCTCACATTGTTGACTTTTCAAACTTGTATATACATGTTGTGCAAACATTCTCACCTCTTTCAAATTAGAAACCTGGACCTTATGTCCTTGATTTTTCAAACTTCACTTTTGTTAATACTCCTTTTTGAATCAATCTTAATCATATTTTGATCATACTTTGTAAATACTCATAATCAATTAACTTCACCCATTCAATTGCTTTGTGGCTTTGTCCATTGTTAATATGTTTTCATACATTAGCCATAGGTTTCAATTCTCATAGTGGTTGATGTAAATCTCACCGCATCCTTAGTGAGTTGATTGTAAGTCTTCCATACTTATTATATGGTTAACCCCTCACTAGTGTGTTGAAGCTATCCTTGCATGGTGGATTGTTGGCATTGGTTGAGTTTTCTCCCGTTGAGAATGAAAAGCCTTAGTGCTCTTGTTTTAAAATTGAACCCACTGACAATTTGGAAATCTTTTAGCCGAACTACGGCGTTTTGATCCTTACCTTTGATGGAAGGTACGTAGGCAACGGGTTCATCCGTTCGAACACAAAAATAATTAACTTGTACATTCTTTCCTCATCATCCCATTCATGTTTGCACAATATGTCAAAAACAAATAAACATTTTTATACAACAAGTGTGAAAAGGGTTCCCTAGGAGTACCTAGGACGTGATGGGTGCCTAACACCTTCCCATTGCGTAATTTACCCCTTACCCAGATTCTCTGATCTTTTCATTAGTTTTCTACGTGTAAAACTTCTTAGGTTTTTGTTCGCTTTTTAACCAGTCCTTAGGATAAATAAAAGTGCGGTGGCGACTCGATTTCTTTGTATACTTTGCTTATGGTTTAATCAATAGATCATATAGTAACGAATACACCGCTACACAGGGCTTGTCATCGACTACCAGTTCAGCAGCAAACACATACACGGCCCTGTCAAGGCGCATCACATCGATCTTGGGAGCATGGTTCCAACGAATTACCTTGATCATGGAGGATAAAGTAGCAAGTGCGTCTGCCATCTGGTTCTCATCACGAGGTATATGATACAATTTTACTGTTGTGAAGAAAGTCAACAGTCTTCTCGTGTAGTCTCTGTAGGGGACCAGAGTGGGCTGAAGAGTATTCCAATCACCATTCACTTGATTGATCACCAGAGCTGAATCTCCGAAGATGTCCAGAGTCTTGATTCTCAAATCAATGGCTTGCTCAATACCCAAAATACATGCCTCGTACTCAGCTTCATTATTTGTGCACTCAAAAGTCAAACGAGCGGTGAAAGGTATGTGGGCACCTTTCGGAGTTGTAATGACATCACCAATTCCACTTCCTCTAGCATTGACAGCCCCATCAAACAAAAAAGTCCACTTTTCGTTTGGATCAGGTCCCTCCTCAACAACTGGCTCTTCACAGTCTTTCATCTTGAGGAACATGATGTCTTCATCAGGGAATTCAAACTTCATCGGCTCATAATCATCAATCGGCTGCTCGGCAAGGTAGTCTGACAGAATACTACCTTTGATGGCCTTCTGTGACGTGTACTGAATATCATACTCTGTTAAAATCATCTGCCATTGGGCAACACGTCCGGTGAGAGCTGGCTTCTCGAATATGTATTTCACTGGATCCATCTTAGAAATCAACAAGGTAGTATGGTTCAACATATACTGCCTCAGTCGGCGAGCAGCCCAGGCCAAAGCACAACAAGTTTTCTCAAGCTGCGAATATTTGACTTCACAGTCGGTAAACTTTTTGCTAAGGTAGTATATGGCATGCTCTTTTCGACCAGACTCGTCATGCTGTCCCAATACACACCCCATCGAGTTCTCAGTCACTGATGGGTACATTATCAGAGGTCTCCCAGGAACTGGAGGTATAAGGATCAGAGGTTTCTGTAGATACTCTTTTATCTTCTCGAAAGCCCTTTGACAATCTTCATTCCACCTGATAGCCTGATCTTTCCTCAGCAATTTGAAAATTGGCTCACACGTGGTTGTTAGGTGAGAGATGAACCTTGCAATGTAGTTCAACCTCCCTAAGAAACTACGGACTTGCTTCTCTGTTCTTGGCTCTGGCATTTCCTGTATCGCTTTTACTTTGTCGGGATCCACCTCAATCCCTTTTCCGCTAACAATAAAACCCAGTAATTTTCCAGATCTCACCCCAAAAGTACACTTGTTCGGATTAAGCCTCAGTTTGAATTTTCTCAAACGCTTAAACAATTTCTGCAGATTCACCAAATGTTCTTCTTCTGTCTGAGATTTGGCAATCATATCATCCACATAAACCTCGATTTCATGATGAATCATATCATGGAACAGAGTTACCATAGCTCGTTGATATGTTGCTCCGGCATTTTTCAGACCAAACGGCATCACCTTGTAGCAGAAGGTGCCCCATGGGGTTATGAAAGTTGTCTTTTCCATGTCCTCTGGTGCCATCTTGATTTGGTTATAGCCAGAAAAGCCATCCATGAAGGAGAATACCGAGAACTGAGCTGTATTATCTACCAAAACGTCGATGTGAGGTAATGGGAAATCATCTTTAGGGCTAGCTCTGTTCAGATCCCGGTAGTCGACACACATCCGTACCTTTCCATCCTTCTTAGGTACTGGGACGATGTTCGCAACCCATGGCGGATAATTGGTGACTGCTAGAAACCCTGCATCCAACTGCTTTTGCACTTCCTCCTTTATCTTGACAGCCATCTCTGGTCTTGTTCTTCTGAGCTTCTGCTTGACCGGAGGACAACCTTCTTTGAGGGGCAAGCGGTGTACCACGATGTCTGTGTCCAGCCCAGGCATGTCCTGATAAGACCAGGCGAAGATGTCAACGTATTCTTGCAGCAATTCAATCAGCCTTTTCTTCACATCATCTCTCAAAACAGCCCCTATCTTGATTTCTCTCTTGGCGTCCTCGGTACCGAGATTAATCACTTCAACAGACTCTCGATGCGGTTGAATAACCCTTTCCTCTTGTTTTAATAACCTGGTAAGCTCTTCAGGGAGTTCACAGTCTTCATCATCCTCTTCTTCAGCTTGAAAGATTGGATTTTCAAAGTCGAAGCGAGCCGTAGCAGAACTGTTATCAATAGGATCCGGTGACGTGCATCTGCATGAGTGATGGTATGTGCTTATGAGTGTGAACAAGAAGTGAAAACTAAACAAAACATTGCCATTTTTTTTATTTTGAAAAACTGCAAAAATAGAAAGACAGTGAACGAAATATTTGAATGCAAAAAGACGTCCTTTATTTATGATAAAAATGCAAGTGTCACATAGACGGGCCCTACAATGAGTCATTACGCCCTGGGCGGAACGTAAGACTTGGATATGCATGAATAAACAAAGAAAATTTCTCTTCAAGAAGAGTGACTTGGATAATCTCTTCAGAAGACCAATTGTTGATGACTTCACCCGGGATCCTCGGACGCACCCAGTTGTCGATGTCACAATCACTATCCCCATCTTCTTTGTTGACTGCAGAGACTTGACCATACTGAACGATGCCAGCACTGGAGAAAGTGATCGGCCCCTGAAGTGTTGTAGAAGTCAGAGCTGGCTGATATCCAATCCCGAATCTATCTTCTTTCACTGGTAATTCCAACAGACGCCCAGCAACACCTGAATCCACCACGGCCCGTGCCTGCTTAAAGGATGAGATAGAGGCACCCGCTTTAACCTCTTCCACCGGAGTTACATCCTTGATTTGAACTGACTCAAAAGCCTGACACAGAGTCTCATGAATTTCACCTTCTACCTCTACATACTTGAATGTAGACAGGTTACTGACCAGGATGTCTTCCTCACCACAGACGGTGATAATTCGTCCGTTGACCGGAAACTTAATCTTCTGGTGTAGAGTTGAAGAGACTGCCCCAGCATTATGGATCCAAGGACGACCCAGCAGGCAACTGTAGGAAGGACTGATATCCATCACGTAGAAGACAGTGTTGAAGGTTTGTGATCCAATCAGAATTGGCAATTCTACCTCTCCAAACACCGATCTCTTAGAGCCATCGAAGGCTCTCACAATAAGATCTGAAGGTTTCAAGACCAAACCCTCTACTTCTAACTTCGACAGGGCTCTCTTGGGTAGCACATTGAGAGAGGAGCCTGTATCCACCAGAACATGCGATAGCACGGTGTCTCTGCATTCCATCGAGATGTGCAGAGCCTTGTTATGATTGCGTCCGGCTGGCGTTAAGTCAGAATCAGTAAAACCTAACCCGTTGCTTGTATGCACATTGGCAACGATCCCTTCTAGTTGGCTTACCGAGATCTCTTGAGGTACATAAGCAGCATTAAGAACCTTCAGAAGTGCCTCCCTGTGTGCCTCCGAGCACAATAGGAGTGAGAGAATGGATATCTTGGACGGAGTCTGAATCAACTGATCGACTACCTTGTAATCGCTCTTCTTTATGATTCTCAGAAGCTCGTCCACATCCTTTGCAAAAGTGGGCTCAGAACCTCCCTGGGGTGCAGAGGTACCCTCATTCACGACTTGCTTGCCTTTGGCTTTCAACGCAGCATCAGCACTATTAGCTTGAATAGCGGGTGGTGAGAATAGTCTACCACTCCTGGTGAATCGCCCGATTCCTCCAATATTATCCACTGTGGGACCGTCAAGTTCAGGCTTCTGACCCTCTTCTACTTTCAGTGGCCGTTCCACCCTATGATCGTGCGTATACACGCTTCCCCCATATTGCCACGGAATGGCCCTTTCACTGGTGAAAGGTAAAGGACCAGGGGTTGTGATGGTCATAGTAGATCGTCGCACTGGTGGCACGGGTTGCGCTTCTGGCACACTGATCTGATTAGTTGGGTAGAAAATAGTGATAGTAGCAACATCACAGTCGTACTCGGAAATCTTATTCATTGAAATGCAAGCATCCGAAACATCGGGATCAAGTTTAATTACATCGGGATCATCCACATTGGAAAAAATAAATACATCATCATGGATTACAGAATCAGTAGGAACAACATCTGCGAATTCATCAGTAGCATCTTCAAACCCTTCTTTCTCAACCCCTTCCACAAACCCTTGGACAGACAAATCTTCAACCTGGAGGATACCTTTGTCGAGCAAGGCCTGGATACCCTGCTGTAGCTTCAAACAACCTCTACTCTGAGTGGCACAATCCAAACAACCCTTCCCACAACCGGGGAAAACATCGGCCTTCAGCAAGCATCCTTTGATATCCAACAATGGAGTCTTCAACTTCAACACATCCTTAATGGACTTGGCTTTTCCCTCTATCAAATTAACATTCGCACCACCATGCTGGGGCATGGGATTGTTAACGACATTCGGAGCCGGTGCAAGGTCGATGGCCTTTGAATCTATGAGGTCCTGAACTACGTGCTTAAAAGCTTTGCAGTTCTCAATATTATGGCAGGTGCCCCAGAGTGGAAGCTACACCTAGCGTTGGCGTCGTAACCCACCGGAAGTCTACCAACAGGAGGAGCCAGAGTGCGCAGTTGCACAAGTTGTAGTTGTTGAAGACTAGAAAGCATCTGAGCGTACGACATTGGAAGGGTGTCGAAACGCCGGTCCATCATCCTTTGCCTCTGTTGATAAGCGGGTCTGTTACCCGGTTGTTGCTGCTGTTGATACTGAGCTGGTTGACGTTGTGATTGTTGTTGTTGTAGTGGCGCTGCAGCTGGAATGGTCACAGCCGCAACATACGGTTGCTGATGATAATTCTGAAAGTTATTCCTCCGGTTATCCCTGTTCTGATAAGAAGATATGGCATTTGCATCCTGTAACACCTCAAAATTTGCCCTCCTCTCTTGGGACTAGCTTAGCATGTTGGATATCATTTTTTAGGTCATTAGGCATTTGCATATTGCATATCATGTGGAAACATTGTGCAAGTCATCCTCCTAAGTCTTGATCAGAGGATGAAGAGGTTGAGACGCAAGCTGAGGGTTTCATTGATTGAATTGATCACTAGCCATCTGAGGGTGTGTGATTCAAATTAGGGTTTCATGGTTCCTCAAGGGGGTTGGTCTTCATCTTGGTTGAAATGATACATCATCATCATCATCATCATCATGGTTTCATCATCTCCAAGAGATTGATCAGATACCTTGAGATTAGGGTTTTGACCACTGGTCAACCCTAATCATCTGCATTGGGCCAATCAGGGCTTGTCAAGGAGATGGGGTCTACAGTGAATATGGGGATCATTTCATGATTATATTGAGCTCATGGAAGCTAGGGTTTCATCATTGAGCCATTTCATCAGAAGTTTGAGGCTCAACTTGATCAGTGCATAGTCAAATTCATCTATCAGTCAGAAAAGTCAATTGTGGTCAACTGTGCCTGAAATGGTGGATTTGGAGGTGGGAGAGAGTTGGATACACTTCAGTCATGTCTAAACAAGTTTCATTTGACATTTCAAACATCAAGAATGAAGAAAATAAAGTCAGGAGGAAACTTTCCAAAAATAGAAAGTGACCTATAATTGAAAGTTTCCAAAAATGGAAAGTTTTTCATCTCAAAAATACATGTCCAAAAATGCTTCAAATGAAACTTTGTCCAACATGAAAGTTGTAGATCTTGCTCTCACCTTTCCAAAAAGTCCAAGAACACTCATTTCTCATGTGTGGTTGGCAAGTTATGGTCCAATCATTTTCAGAAAATGCCTAAATTCAAAGTGGCATAACTTTCACATGGAATGGCCAAATTGAGTGATCTTTCTTTGAGCAAACCACATTTTACATGTACTTTCATAATGCATCATCACATTTCATCAAAATTCATCACATAAAAAGTCCATTTTTCAAGTGGATTAATTTGCATTTTTGGCATGAAAAGGTGATTTTGAGAATTACATGGATTTTGCATACAGAGCTCATTCTAGCACATTCCAAATACCATTTAGAACTTGTTTGCATTGCCATTCTACTGTTACATTGGCTGGTTTGGAAAAGGCTATTTTGGTTATTTCAATTGAAAATGCATTTCCTAATTCATTTTGATTTTGCTAATTGTGATTAAGAAATGGATTAGGAGAGGGTATAAAGTGTTAATTGTAACAGAATTGATAATCACACTTCACATTTTCAGATCTAACAAACTTTCCCTCCAATTCTCTCCAAATTCTCCAAAAAATTTCACACTTTTTTTCATCATTTCACACTGAATTCTTCATCCATTGCAATGGTTCTTGTTTGATCCACACTCTACAAGTGTTGGTGCACAACTGTTTCATCCAAATCGTGGCAAAGGAGTGAAGAATTTGGACTGTCCTCATAGTGATCTTCCATGGCAAATTGAAGAATCTTTGAGCTGGAGCTGTTTTGAGCTAAACTACTTGTTGCAATCACTTTCCACATCATTGAACCGCTTCTGTTTTGGTGTTTTGGACATTGAAGAGCACGAATTCACAAACTGCCATCTCCATAAGGTCAGATTTCGATCTCTTTAATTGCTCCAATTATCATATGGTTCTTGTAGATCTTTCAACATAGAATAGCATGTTGCTCGTGGTTTTGAATTTGATTGAGTATCGAGAGAGAAATCTTGATTGGAAGTTTGATGTGCAAACCTATTTTCGATCGATCTGGTTGATATGTTGAGAGTTAGGTCTAATGCTTGTTAGTTTCATGATCCTTGTTGAACGGTGATTCCAGTGATATATGATTTGTTGCATTTGGTTGAGAAATGCTCATCTGCATTTTCTGGAATTTCGTTGGTGTTCTTGAGCAAGAACACGTCCAGAAGCGTGTTCAATCCGTGCGCCTGGTTTTGGATTTTCAAAATGTGTTTCCCGCTAGCGTAGGCCAATCACAGGCTGCCACCAAATTAATGAGAAACGCCGCGTTTTGCTGTACTGAAGCTTAATTACGCAATTGCCATTTTCATTTTAATTTCATGTTTATTTCATTTCTTTTTTCATTTTTCATTTCATTTTCATCACATAACTTCAAAAAATCATAAGTTCCTCATTTCTTGTCCAAATTTGATGAGACTTTTTGCATTATTCTCCTTGTGATGTGTAGTTTTTTATGGTGATTTTTATTATTTTTGTGCACGTGTGGAAAAATAAATTGCCTAGGGATTGTTTGGATGTGTGCCAATTTGTGTATGCCATGCCATTTCACTCATAAAATGATGATGCTTCCATAGAAATTCATGAAATTTTGCATGCCTATTCTTGACTCTTTGCTGGTGATTTTGATGTATGGTTTGCAATTTTTGGATCCCTGGTTGATGAGATATGAATTTTTGATTAGAGGTGTGACAATTTGTGTCACACCATGCTTGGTGAATTTCATGATTTTACTTGATGTGCTTAGGTACATTGGATTGAGCTATTTTTTTGCGTGTTTGAGCATATGGATGTTAAGAACACATGTGAATTTTTCTGGATTTATTGATGGCATTTCCTATTTGATTGGAATTTTCTCCTCTGTTTGGTCATTTGTTGATTTTTTGTGACACTTGTTGGTATTGGCTTTGTGAAGTCCTTATGGTTTATTGGATGAATGTGAAATTTGACATGTGTATTCTAGACACATTATAGGTCATTATGGTTTTGATCCCATTCATTTATCATGTTTTGTCACTGTTTTATGATTGATGGAAGTTGATGTTTGTTTTGATGCCTTGTGTTGGCTTGCTTGAATTTGTCTGGACTTTTTGATTTTCATTGACCTACTTCCCTTAATCCAAATGAGCTGAAATTTGATATGCTATTCATTGAATGTGTTCTGTTTGGACTTGAATTTTTGTGGAATTTATTGAAATGTTTTGATGTTGATTTGATTGAGATCATTTTGTTTGGTCTTTTGAGGTTCCAATTTGCATGTTTGATGCCTTTTCTTTCATGAAATGATAATGATGAATGATATGAGCATGGGACCAATTGGAGTTGTTTCTAAATTGTTTGATTGTGATTTTGGATAATTTTCACTTGCTGTTTTGGATTTTTCATCTCCTTTTGACCCTAGGCTTGTCCTAGTGGTCTTGTTTCTCATATTTGAGTTTGGCTTTTCAGGTTGAGATGCAAATGCCTTAAGGAGATTGCTTCAAGTTAATTGAGTTTGATTTGGTCAATTGTTGTGGACTAACTTGTTTTGTTTTGTAGGATGCTTGGCTCACTTGAGTTGATTGTGCATTGCACATTGCATTGTTTGATTGTACAGATTAACTATTGACTTGTGCTGTTTAATGTTGGCTTTTGATTGGTATACTGATTGTATTTGATTGATTTCAGGTACATTAGTTGCTAATAGTTCCTTGAGAACTTGCTTGCTGTGCTTGGTTGTATAAACCAATTGAGGTAGACTCTCTTGTCTCCATGTAGTCTGGAAGACCTGGCCTGTTACTTGGCCAGGCAACTGTCTGAAGTCCTCCTTAAGAGGCGATGTTTGTGATTGTTTAACTTTGTCCCCAAGCAGGTAAAGACCTTGATTAAGGCAATTGGCAGAACCCAAGGGATGTGCAATCCATCCCCTGCTATTCTTGTTGAGTCGTCCCTCTGCTCACACCACTGTGTTGATGCATTGGGACATTAACCCAAGATCTTGTACAGTTGTACAGTTGAGTCAGAGTCATGAGTGTAGAAGGGTTCCTCCTTTCTGAACCCACACTCCTTTGTCTGAAGCTCTCCCTGGCCAGGGATAAGAGCTGTGAAGTCTAATCTTCACTCTCCTTTCATCAGCTTCACCCTGACTCTCAATGTCAGGGTTAAGAGCTAACACCACCCTTGTACAGATGACTTGCTTTGGCAGTCTGACCCTTTGTTTGAGCCCACTTTGACTGGATATAGTGTGTGCTATTTGAAATGTTTGCTTTGCTTTGTTTATGCTTGCATGCTTTGCTTTTTCCTGGTTAGGATTAGCTTGCTGTTGTGCGAGTAGATAGTGAACCTTAACATAGGGCAATGATGCATGATAACATCTAGGCTCGAGTCCAGCTCCCTAGTAGTGTGTCTCCCTTTGTATCTGGTTAGTCTTTCTTCCCGTTCGGGGGAACTACGTCGCCCTGATCCTCATACCAGATGAGGTACGTAGGCAGGAGACCGTGCGAGGTCTCTCCGGGCACTTTGTTTTCTTTTTGTGTGTGTGCTTGACAGTTATAGGCTCGAGTTCCCGACTCCCTATTAACTTGGTTGGTTGTTGTGTGCTTGGAAGCTGATATAAGTCCAGTGATTGGCATTCGGGTTCCAGTGTGGGTTTGTTTGGTTCGGAAGCCGATGTAAGTCCAGCGATTGGCGTTCGGGTTCCATGTTTGCCGGTGTTTGTGTGTGTCTTGTTTGGCGTGCGTGAGCCGAACTACGGCAGCTCTGATTCTCGTTCCAGACGAGATACGTAGGCATAGGACGCGATGTCCTAGCGAGCCCTCTTCCTCTTACCCCACCTGTGTTGTTTTCGGTGTGTGTGTGTGATGTGTTTGTTTTAGCAACCTTTTTCTGTCTTTGAGCATGGATCCGTCGAGTACGACGGACGTGAGGGGTGCTAATACCTTCCCCTTGCGTAACCGACTCCCGATCCCATCTCTTTGGTCGCGAGACCATGCTTTTTCCAGGTTTACTTCGAGCGTTTCCTTTCCCTCTTTTGGGATAAATAACGCACGGTGGCGGCTCTGTTTGTTTTTGTTTTAGCCCGCCGGTTGTTTTTCGCGGATGCGACAGCTGGCGACTCTGCTGGGGAGATACAGATGTTGACCTGTGCTGGTCCATCTTCCCTAAGCGAGTCTCTCCTAGCGTTCTAGGATAGTTTAGGTTGCTTGTGCTGCTATTTATTGCATTTATTATTCTGATTGTGTATATATTTGCATAAATATTTGCATGCATCATACTATCATGTTGCCGTCCTCTGTGCAGGTGGTTCCGTTGTTTTGGGGTGGGTGTTCTGAGTGGGGCTAAAACCCAGGCCCGAGTATACACCTAGGATTAGTGTGGTCTCACGTTCCTCACATGTCGGTTGGGCATGCTGTTGCGACGTGACATACCACAAGCCGGACGAGGTTCATCTGAGAGTGCTCTTCCTCAGTGGGGTTTTCCACTTTGGTTGGGTTACCTCTTTTGGGCTATTGACTCTGGTGACCGATCATTTCCCGGATCTTTGGTTTAGACGATCTTAAGGGAGCTACAATGGCACACCCGAAAGGGCAAACCCATTGAGTATCTCTGCCCGATTGTCGAGACTATTATCCGCCTTAGGATGACCTGATTAGAATTTACCGGTGAGGGGAGGGTGATTCTTACAGATGCATGTCCTGATGGTGACTTTGATGGTGACTATTGGTTCCGTTGATCAGAGTCCTATTTATAAGTCGGATTTATGGCCATTTATTTCTGAGACACCGGAGTGCTGTCCGTGTAATTTATCAGTGGGGATCCGTTTATTTCGGGATTCCCCGGGCCGATTCAGAGATGGTTATGGTGATCTGCTCAGAGATTGTCTGATGATGATGGTGATGTATCTTCCGTTTATTCGGAACCCTTGAGTTGGATTTGTGGTTACATATTCCCTCAGATGGTTGTGATCAGTTCAGAGATCAGGGTCTCAGAGCAACAGATGATCAGATGACTTGGAGGATGGCAATGCATTGCATTCATTCATCAGCATCATCACACTTTGCATTTACCTGCATCTAACTCATGTTTATCCATATGCAGGGACATTTTTGATCGAGATCCTGGTTGAGAGACTTCTTGCTCAGATATGAGGAGACCTGGTTTGAAGGACGATGTTGCCTATAGCTTCTTTGACCTAGAGATCGGTGTGCTGAAGGATATGATAGCTTTGATTACACCCGACCATGTAGGGATGTTTCGAGGGGCATACGGTGGTATTCTGAAGATGGTTTTCAGACTCACTGACAGAGATAGGAGCGCCATTCATACTCTTCTCCAGTTCTATGATCCCTGTTTGAGGTGTTTTGTCTTCCCAGATTACTTACTCGGGCCTTTGATGGAGGACTATGCTGGAATCTTGGGCATTCAGATCAGGAATCAGGTTCCTTTCTATGCTACTAAGGAAGAGCCTGATATTGGTGGGATTTCCCGTGCTCTTTATTTGAGTCCGGAGATGGTTAAGGGGAGTCTGAAAGAGAAGGGGAAGTTGCCTGGTTTTCATCTGAGTTTCCTAGAAGCTAAGGCCAAGGAGAATGCTGAGTTGGGTAATTGGAACACGGTCTGTGTTTTGATTGCTGTGGGCATTTATGGGATCATCCTGTTTCCTAATCAGAAGAGCTTCGTGGACATTAATGCCATCCGCTTGTTTGTTCAGAGGAATCCTATCCCTACCTTGATCGGAGATGTCTATTACTCGGTCCATAATCGGAACGAGAAGAGGCGTGGGGGATTGATTCGATGTTGCACTCAGTTGCTATACAAGTGGTTTATGGGATATTTGCCGTCCAAGGGTGCTTTTGTTCTTCTTGGCCAAAATGTTAATTGGGCAACCAAGCTGATGGGTTTGAGGGCCAAAGACATAGCTTGGACTCACAGTAGTGGGGTCGGACAAGATTTCATCTGCAGTTGTGGGGGTTTTCCCAACGTGCCGCTTATAGGAGTTCAGGGTTGCATTAATTATAACCCGACACTTCTTAAGAGACAAATGGGATTCGCTATGGAGCTTCCTCCGTTCAAGAGTGAGGTTCAGGAGACTTTGTACTTCCCAGTTGAGGGCAGTCAGGCCAGGTTGAAGCAAGTATCTGAGGCATGGCGCAGCATTCAAAGGAAAGGCAAGTTTTCTTGGGGTAGAGCCAATAACAGGTCTTTTCCTCCGTTTGATGACTGGCTCAGTAAGAGAGTGGAACTCACTTGTCTACCGTTTCCTATGGTTGATCCTTGGTATCCGTTGATTGAGGAATCTCCTTCTTCTGTTAGTATGGAAGAGTTCCTGGAAATGAAGCGGGAGAGAGATCAGTTGCTTGTGGAGAAAACGGAATTGGAGATGAGTGTTGCTCGGGTTCAGATGGCTAATCAGGAGATCAAAGTGAAGATGGAAGATCAAGACAAGCGACATGCCCTGAAAGCAAAACGCTTTGAGATGGATACCGCCTACTATGGAAGATCAGCCAAGCCTTAGCGTCGTCAACAAAGGGGCACGACATCACGAAGGAGAAGCTAGCCAGGACTTCGAGGGTCATTGAGGATCAGAAGAGGAGGCAAATTCTCGTGAGAGATCAGAGGGACGACAGAGTCCGAGTTCTCATTGCTGAGTGGGAAGCCAAGCTGAAGACCAAGGAATCAGAGAATGTGAAGATCATCGCCGAGAGGGATCATTACATGGCTGAGAGGGATCATTACTTCAGGCAGATGAAGATTCACCAGAAAGAGGTGGGGAGATTACAGCAGGAGAATACAGAGCTCAGGTTCGCCGCAGAGTTTGCAAAGATGGTTGATGAAGTAGGGCCTTCTGTGGGGCCCTCATCAGGCTAGCCTGTCTTATTTGTGTGGATTACCGTCAGGCATGTTGACGGAATTCATTTGCTTGTATTTCTTTCCCGATTCTGGAGATTTGTATCAGTTGTGATGTATGACTATGACACTCTTTGTGCATTTTGCTATGTGATGGTTATTTTCATTCAGTGATTGATCTTCAAGCTTTATTTGCTTTCCCGTATGCACTCACACGGCACATACATGGTTGGGGGTATTTTGCTAAATCATATATCTCTGATCTGTATGATGAAATCAGATGCTGAATGTCAGAATATTGCTGCCGGATTATTATTTGTCTCGATGAAGCCAGGATCAAGAGATAAAGTGTTCCTCATGTGGATAAACACTGCATTCATGCATAAACCATAATAACTTGTCTTCTGTTTTGCAGGTGTCAGTTTCTAACCTGTTTGACTGACACAGGAATGATGAATCCGCCCAACACAGACATTCTCGAGTTGAAAGAGAAGATGGGAGAGCTGATCAATGTCATGCAAGAGTTCGCCTTGGGGCAGAAAGTCATTGCTGAGAAGGTGGGGAGGATTGAAGACTGGTTGAAGAAGGGGAAAATACCAAGAAATGCTTCGTCGTCTGGAACGAAGAAATCCTTTGGTGATGGTCAGCATAAGAAGGAGGATGGCGCGTGTGTTGTGAATGTCCATGCCCAGAGAGGACACGGTAGGGGTCATTACTACCAGCATACTGCTGCGGTAATGATTCCTATTGGTAATCAGTCGGTACAACAGCAGCATCAGTTCCCTCAACAGAGAGCACAGAGAGCTGGGAACCAAGTGAGAGGAAAGGGGGTTGATCGTCATTTTGATAGGCTACCCATGACGTATGCTCTTCTGTTCAAGAAGTTGATGGATCTCGGAATGGTACAATTGAGGACATTAGCTCCATTGAGATCTGATCAGAGGCCACCTAATTATGATGAGAACGCCAAGTGTGAATTCCATTCTGGTGCGTCTGGGCATAACATTGAGGGTTGTAGAGCCTTTAAGCATACTGTCCAAGACCTGGTGGATTCCAAGGCCCTCAATTTTACACTGTCATTGAATGTTAATGCCGATCCCGTGCCGGTGCAGGGTCAGGTGATGGTGGGTGTAATCGCTGAAAATTCAGATCGCGTCTGTACGGTGGGGGAAGAGACTGACAGTGACTGTGAGCTGGAGTCGTGGATAAAAGCGTGCGTACCAGGGAGCTGGAAGGCCTGAAAGATCATCACTGTCACTCTATTGGAAGAGTAATAATTCCTGTTTTTCAGTTTTATTTGCATGAAAGCCATACGTTTTGCCCGAAACGTAATGGTCCATTATAAGGGCCACCTCATGTTTCATTTTGCAACATTTCACATCATAAATAAATGGATGTTTTTCAATTAAAAGCGGTGTTCCCTTGTTTTTCATTTATTTTTGCAGTTTAAAAACAAATAAAAATGGCAATGTTTGTTTTCATTTTTTCCTTTTTTGATTTGTCTCGTGCCGATATCGAACAATAAGTCTTCGGATCTCATTGATAACAATTCGGTTACACCTCTGTATGACTTCGACAATCCGATCTATCATGCCAAAGAAGAAGGCGAAGAAGATTGTGATCTGCTGGAATTAGCCAGGTTGTTGAAACAAGAAGAGAAGGGGATTCAGCCGCATGAAGAGCGAGTTGGGATTGTTAATCCAGGCACCGCCGAGGTCAGAAAGGAAGTGAAAATTGGGAGCCGCTTCAGGGGCAAGTCGAAAGCAGAATGGTAGCCCTGCGGAAAGAGCATGTGGATACCTTCGCCTGGTCTTATCAGAATACACCAGGGTCGGATACCGATGTCGTTATGCACAAGCTACCACGGAGAGAAGACTGTCCTCTAGAGAAGAAGAACGTCGGTGCTACTCATCAAAGAGCCATGGTGACTTTGTTTCATGATATGATTCATCATGAAATTGAATGCTATGTTGATGACATGATAGCAAAGTCCCAAACAGAAGAGGGGCATCTGGCAGACCGGGCCAAGCTGTTGGACCAGTTGAGACAGTTCAAACTGAGGTTGAACCAGGATAAGTGCACTTTCAGAGTGCGGGCTGGTAAGCTGTTGGGGTTCGTTGTAAGAGGGGAATCGAGGGTGATCCTGCTAAAAAAAAAAAGATAATAAGAAATGCCTGAACCGAGAATGGAAAGAGAGGTTCGTGGTCTACTAGGTAGATTGAACTACATGTCATGGTTCACATCTCACCTAACAACCACGTGGGAACCCATTCAAGAAAAAAGAGCAAACGGTCAGGTGGAATAATGACTGCCAAGGGGCATTGAAAAAATAAAAGAATAGGTTGCAGGAGCCTCTGATTCTGACGTATCCCTGTAGAGGGACGACCATCAAATTTTGTACTTGACAGCCTTCGAGGGGTCTACGAGGTGTATTGGGGCAGCATGACGAGTCTTGTCTAAAAGAGCATGCAATTTACCTTAGCAAAAAGTTTATCGACTGTGAAACAATACATTCACTGTTCGAGAGAACTTGCTGTACTTTGGCATAGGCTGCTCGCCGACTGAGACAGTGTATGCTGGTTCATACCACTTTGTGGATTTCGAGATGGATTTGATCAGGTAGATTTCTGAAAGAGCCAGCAATGACCGGACGGGTTGCGAAAGGGCCAATGATTTTGACAGAATATGATATACAATATACCTCTCAGAAGGCAATCAAGGGGAGTGTATTGTTTGATTACCTCGCTCAGCAACCCATTGATGATTACCAACCGATGAAGTTTGAATTCCCTGATGAGGACATCATGTTTCTCAAATCAAAAGATTGTGAGGAACCAATCCCGGAGGAGGGGCCTGACCCTGAATCCGAATGGATTCTGATGTTTGATGGGGCCGTTAACGTGAATGGAACGGTGTTGGTGCTGTTTTGGTTACGCCGAAAGGATCCCACATTCCTTTTGCTGCCCGGCTAACATTTGAGTGCACCAACAACGTGGCTGAATATGAAGCTTCCATATTGGGGATTGAGGAGGCGATTGATTTGAGGATCAAGAACCTTGTCATATATGGAGATTCAACTCTGGTGATAAACCAGGTTAACGGGAAATGGTATACGCATCAATCTCATTTAGTTCCATACCGGGATTATACGAGGAGGTTGTTGACATTTTTCACCAAGGTGAAGTTGCATCATGTGCCCAGAGAAGAGAATCCGTTGGCAGATGCTTTGGCTACTTTGGCTGCCTTGATTAAGGTGCAGTGGTGGGATCAGTTCCCCAGTGTTGAAGTAGGTCGTCTGGATAGACCGGCTTATGTGTTTGTTGTTGATACAACTCCTGATGATGAGAAGCCGTGGTATTACGATATTAAGCGCTATCTAGAGACTCAAGAGTATCCTGAGGGAGCATCCAAGAAGGACCGAAAGACTCTGCGGAGGTTGGCCATGGTGTTTTACCTGAATAAAGATGGGGTTTTGTATAAGCGGAATTTTGATTGGGTCTTGCTCCGATGTGTCGATGATAGAGAAGCAAACCAATTGATGAAAGAGGTTCATGAAGGATCGTTCGGTACCCATGCCAGTGGGAATGCAATGGTGAAAAAGCTACTGAGGGTAGGTTATTATTGGATGACCATGGAGGCCCAATGTTTTAATTTCGTGCGGAAGTGTCATAAATGCCAGATTTATGCTGACAAGGTGCACGTGCCTCCAAATCCGTTGAGTTTGATGTCGTCTCCATGGCCGTTTGCTATGTGGGGCATTGATATGATTGGGAAGATTGAGCCTACAACTTCGAATGGGCACAGGTTCATATTAGTGGCTATTGATTACTTCACCAAGTGGGTGGAAGCAGCCTCTTATACGAATGTGACGAAGCAGGTCGTTGCCAGATTTCTCAAGAGAGACATCATTTGCAGATATGGGGTTCCCGAGAGAATCATTACTGATAATGGTTCTAATTTGAATAACAAGATGATGGCAGAGCTGTGCCGGGAATTCAAAATTGAGCATCACAATTCTTCTCCCTATCGTCCGAAGATGAATGGGGCGGTTGAGGCAGCCAATAAGAATATAAAGAAGATTGTGCAGAAAATGGTGGTAACCTATAAAGACTGGCATGAGATGTTGCCGTTTGCATTGCATGGGTATCGAACGTCGGTGCGTACATCTACTAGGGCAACACCTTTCTCATTGGTCTATGGAATGGAGGTTGTACTACCAATTGAGGTTAAAATTCCCTCGTTGAGAGTCCTGATGGACGTAAAATTGCAAGAGGCTGAATGGGTAAGGACCCGGTACGAAGAGTTGAGCCTGATTGAGGAAAAGAGGCTGGCAGCCATCTGTCATGGGCAGTTGTACCAGCAGCGGATGAAGCGTGCTTTTGATAGAAAGGTACGACCTCGGGTATATCACGTAGGTGATATGGTGCTGAAAAGGATCCTTCCTCCTCAAAACGATCGAAGGGGCAAATGGACACCCAATTATGAAGGTCCATTCGTGGTCAAGAAGGTTTTCTCTGGCGGAGCCTTGTTGTTAACGACCATGGATGGCGAGGATTTTCCATCCCCTGTGAATGCGGACGCAGTTAAAAAATACTTCGTATAAATAGACCCGCTGGACGAAAAGAATAAAATAGTCCAGGCAAAAATGGGCATCCCGGCGAACCAAAAAAAATAGAAAGAAAGGTTCGGGCAAAAATTAGGGATAAAATGAAAAAATGTAAACTCGGCAAGTCGAAAACCTGAAAAGGCGACTTGGGCAAAAAAGGGTATCCCGGTGGACTAAAAACCCGAAAGGGCGGTCCAGGCAAAAAGAGGGATTGAAACGAACAACTGCGTCTGGCATGATCGTTTGTGCTTTGGTTAAGGCATCATGGATAATACCCGGTAGGGATCAATCAGAATAGTCGTGTTCAGAAGGCAGAAAGCACGGAAAGTCTGAGGACATATGGGGTGTAACCGAGTTGGAACTCGATGAGATCACGGGTTTCACATTGCCATTAGGATAGATTTTTCCTTTTGTGCGCAATTACCTCTTTTTAGGAATTGCTTCCTTTGTATTGCTCGGTTTTGAGCCACACACTTTTTCAATCAATAAAATGCATATTCAGTCAAATAATTTTGATTTTGTTTTTCATTACCGCTTTGATTGCAAAAACATCCAATTATTTTGATAAAGAATCTTTGCATTTTAAGACATACAGGTCCCTTCCAATGCATGTTTATAAGATTGAAAACTTGAAATCTTATTCGGAAGGTTGAGTGACCCAAGTGTTGAAATCTTGACACGCCTGGGGCACGGTTTTATCTAACGATCTGTTTTGCAGGTACTGTTAGATCTCTTCACTCACTTGCAGGTTGTGATGTGGAAGCTATTGATAAAACAAATCCCCATGGAGTCCGATCAGGGACGAATGAATAGGAGAGCGGTGAAATGACGGCGATGGACGTACGGCGACCCTTGAAATTAATCAAGAAAACTCTTCAAAGTCGGAAGATTGAAAAGTCTGTATAAATCCTAGGAGTTCGCTCTCCGTCGAGTGCGGAGCAGCTGGGAATACAAGATGATGGAGCAGAAAAGGTCCAGATGAGTCTGGGAATTCTCAAAATTGGAAAGCTGACATGGGAGTGGGATATGAATGCCATGGTTCGACGAGTCGATGGGTGTTCAGTACCGGACTGTCCTCCTCCCCAAGCAGAGTCGGAATGACTAATTCCCCAGCAGATTCAAGGTCTGTGGATTCCCTAGCAGGGTCAGGATGGTTATTCCCAGCAGGTTTTAGATCGATACTTCCCCAGTCGCCAGGTCTGAAGGTTGCTATTTCCCAGCGGAGGTATCTGTGAGTGGTGGTTCCCCAAACAGAGTCTGGAGTGTTGCATCCCCAGCAAGTCGAGGACCGTTGTATCCCCACAGAGAGCGTTGGTGGTTCTTTCCCCAGCAATTCCCCAAGCGGATTGGGTGCAAAGGAGGTTTTTCCTCAGCAAGGGTTGCCTTTTTTCCAGCAGCAGCGCTATTCCCCAGCAGGGTGGAGATCGGAGTATTGGCGAGATCCTCAGCAGAGTGTCTCGGGCTCCCCAGAAGAGTCCCTTGAGGGGGATGCTTTTTATACATTCATCATGAAAAATAAGCATGGCATATTGCATAATAAATCGCGTAGCATTTCCATGATTATGGAGCATTGCGCTGAAAAAGTCAATCATGCATCATACTGCAAGCATAAGCTAGTCTCAGACCGTGGTTATTGTTTGAGAGGTGGTTCGCCCAAAGGTGAAGATGCTACTCCTAGGAGTTTGGTACTGTATCAACAAAAATCCCCAGTAGTGCGATACTGGAGGGAACTTTTCCGTCGGACAGAAAATCGGAAAATGTTACGCGATCAGCGCGACTCAAGCCATGGTTACCGTTTGAGATTTGGTTTTGCGGGAGGGTGAAGGTGTTACTCTGAGGAGTTTAGCATCATGATTTTGAATCCAAGTTTCTGTCGAGCAGAGATGGGAATGTTAATCAAGAAATTTTCGGGGTCAAAAAAAGAAAAAAAACAAGAGAGAATAATCCCCAGCTAAACGCGAAGTGTTCGTTGGCTAGGGTTGAAGAAAGAATAGCCAGTTTGTGGTTTGTTATCCCCAGCATGGATCGTTGGCATACGTGTCGTCTCATGTATCACTGTTCCTTTCTGCCGATGCTGACAGGCATGAAGAGTTTTCCGGTATCCAGACCGATGTGGCGTTCAGGCCAGTTTCCGATCGCCAGATCGAAGAAGTTTCCGATGATCAGGTCGAAGTACTTGTGGCATCCAGGCCAGTTTTCCGGTGTTCAGACCGAGGCGGTATCCAGACCGATGTGGCGTTCAGGCCAGTTTCCGATTTCCAGATCGAAGAAGTTTCCGACGATCAGGTTGAAGTACTTATGGTATCCAAACCAGTTTTCCGGTGTTCAGACCGAGGCGGTATCCAGACCGAGGTGGCGTTCAGGCCAGTTTACGATTTTCAGATCGAAGAAGCTTCCGACAATTAGATCGATGCAGCTTGTGGCAGTCAGGCCAGTTTTCCGGTATCCAGACCGAAGTGGTGTTCAGACCAGTTTTCCGGTATCCGGACCGAAGCGGTATCCAGACCGAAGCGGTATTCAGACCAAAGTGGCGTTCAGGCTAATCTCCCGGTATTCAGACCGACATCAATTACTCTCATATTGTGAGGCTCAGTATGCAGACTGACGAGCGGCGTTCAGGCCATGGCTATCTTTGTGTTACCATTTATCCAGATATATTCCTGTTTCGGTATTCAAGCTGACTTTCTCCGTACCAGACGGATTCTTGTTCAGAAGTTTGTTCTTTGCCGATTCTGACAGGCATTGTTAATTATTTTCCCATCAGAGTGCAAATTGTTCGTCTGTTCTTGGTATTCAATCACTCTTCATCCTGATCATCTGAAAGCCGAGGCTATTCATATCGACAGGTTCACAGTGGATTGAATAGGGGCAGCTGTAACACCTCAAAATTTGCCCTCCTCTCTTGGGACTAGCTTAGCATGTTGCATATCATTTTTTAGGTCATTAGGCATTTGCATATTGCATATCATGTGGAAACATTGTGCAAGTCATCCTCCTAAGTCTTGATCAGAGGATGAAGAGGTTGAGACGCAAGCTGAGGGTTTCATTGATTGAATTGATCACTAGCCATCTGAGGGTGTGTGATTCAAATTAGGGTTTCATGGTTCCTCAAGGGGGTTGGTCTTCATCTTGGTTGAAATGATACATCATCATCATCATCATCATGGTTTCATCATCTCCAAGAGATTGATCAGATACCTTGAGATTAGGGTTTTGACCACTGGTCAACCCTAATCATCTGCATTGGGCCAATCAGGGCTTGTCAAGGAGATGGGGTCTACAGTGAATATGGGGATCATTTCATGATTATATTGAGCTCATGGAAGCTAGGGTTTCATCATTGAGCCATTTCATCAGAAGTTTGAGGCTCAACTTGATCAGTGCATAGCCAAATTCATCTATCAGTCAGAAAAGTCAACTGTGGTCAACTGTGCCTGAAATGGTGGATTTGGAGGTGGGAAAGAGTTGGATACACTTCATTCATGTCTAAACAAGTTTCATTTGACATTTCAAACATCAAGAATGAAGAAAATAAAGTCAGGAGGAAACTTTCCAAAAATAGAAAGTGACCTATAATTGAAAGTTTCCAAAAATGGAAAGTTTTTCATCTCAAAAATACATGTCCAAAAATGCTTCAAATGAAATTTTGTCCAACATGAAAGTTGTAGATCTTGCTCTCACCTTTCCAAAAAGTCCAAGAACACTCATTTCTCATGTGTGGTTGGCAAGTTATGGTCCAATCATTTTCAGAAAATGCCTAAATTCAAAGTGGCATAACTTTCACATGGAATGGCCAAATTGAGTGATCTTTATTTGAGCAAACCACATTTTACATGTACTTTCATAATGCATCATCACATTTCATCAAAATTCATCACATAAAAAGTCCATTTTTCAAGTGGATTAATTTGCATTTTTGGCATGAAAAGGTGATTTTGAGAATTACATGGATTTTGCATACAAAGCTCATTCTAGCACATTCCAAATACCATTTAGAACTTGTTTGCGTTGCCATTCTACTGTTACATTGGCTGGTTTGGAAAAGGCTATTTTGGTTATTTCAATTGAAAATGCATTTCACTAATTCATTTTGATTTTGCTAATTGTGATTAAGAAATGGATTAGGAGATGGTATAAAGTGTTAATTGTAACAGAATTGATAATCACACTTCACATTTTCAGATCTAACAAACTTTCCCTCCAATTCTCTCCAAATTCTCCAAAAAATTTCACACTTTTTTCATCATTTCACACTGAATTCTTCATCCATTGCAATGGTTCTTGTTTGATCCACACTCTACAAGTGTTGGTGCACAACTGTTTCATCCAAATCGTGGCAAAGGAGTGAAGAATTTGGACTGTCCTCATAGTGATCTTCCATGGCAAATTGAAGAATCTTTGAGCTGGAGCTGTTTTGAGCTAAACTACTTGTTGCAATCACTTTCCACATCATTGAACCGCTTCTATTTTGGTGTTTTGGACATTGAAGAGCACGAATTCACGAACTGCCATCTCCATAAGGTCAGATTTCGATCTCTTTAATTGCTCCAATTATCATATGGTTCTTGTAGATCTTTCAACATAGAATAACATGTTGCTCGTGGTTTTGAATTTGATTGAGTATCGAGAGAGAAATCTTGATTGGAAGTTTGATGTGCAAACCTATTTTCGATCGATCTGGTTGATATGTTGAGAGTTAGGTCTAATGCTTGTTAGTTTCATGATCCTTGTTGAACGGTGATTCCAGTGATATATGATTTGTTGCATTTGGTTGAGAAATGCTCATCTGCATTTTCTGGAATTTCGTTGGTGTTCTTGAGCAAGAACACGTCCAGAAGCGTGTTCAATCCGTGCGCCTGGTTTTGGATTTTCAAAATGTGTTTCCCGCTAGCGTAGGCCAATCACAAGCTGCCACCAAATTAATGAGAAACGCCGCGTTTTGCTGTACTGAAGCTTAATTACGCAATTGCCATTTTCATTTTAATTTCATGTTTATTTCATTTCTTTTTTCATTTTTCATTTCATTTTCATCACATATCTTCAAAAAATCATAAGTTCCTCATTTCTTGTCCAAATTTGATGAGACTTTTTGCATTATTCTCCTTGTGATGTGTAGTTTTTTATGGTGATTTTTATTATTTTTGTGCACGTGTGGAAAAATAAATTGCCTAGGGATTGTTTGGATGTGTGCCAATTTGTGTATGCCATGCCATTTCACTCATAAAATGATGATGCTTCCATAGAAATTCATGAAATTTTGCATGCCTATTCTTGACTCTTTGTTGGTGATTTTGATGTATGGTTTGCAATTTTTGGATCCCTGGTTGATGAGATATGAATTTTTGATTAGAGGTGTGACAATTTGTGTCACACCATGCTTGGTGAATTTCATGATTTTATTTGATGTGCTTAGGAACATTGGATTGAGCTAATTTTTTGCATGTTTGAGCATATAGATGTTAAGAACACATGTGAATTTTTCTGGATTTATTGATGGCATTTCCTATTTGATTGGAATTTTCTCCTCTGTTTGGTCATTTGTTGATTTTTTGTGACACTTGTTGGTATTGGCTTTGTGAAATCCTTATGGTTTATTGGATGAATGTGAAATTTGACATGTGTATTCTAGACACATTATAGGTCATTGTGGTTTTGATCCCATTCATTTATCATGTTTTGTCACTGTTTTATGATTGATGGAAGTTGATGTTTGTTTTGATGCCTTGTGTTGGCTTGCTTGAATTTGTCTGGACTTTTTGATTTTCATTGAATGTGTTCTGTTTGGACTTGAATTTTTGTGGAATTTATTGAAATGTTTTGATGTTGATTTGATTGAGATCATTCTGTTTGGTCTTTTGAGGTTCCAATTTGCATGTTTGATGCCTTTTCTTTCATGAAATGATAATGATGAATGATATGAGCATGGGACCAATTGGAGTTGTTTCTAAATTGTTTGATTGTGATTTTGGATAATTTTCACTTGCTGTTTTGGATTTTTCATCTCCTTTTGACCCTAGGCTTGTCCTAGTGGTCTTGTTTCTCATATTTGAGTTTGGCTTTTCAGGTTGAGATGCAAATGCCTTAAGGAGATTGCTTCAAGTTAATTGAGTTTGATTTGGTCAATTGTTGTGGACTAACTTGTTTTGTTTTGTAGGATGCTTGGCTCACTTGAGTTGATTGTGCATTGCACATTGCATTGTTTGATTGTACAGATTAACTATTGACTTGTGCTGTTTAATGTTGGCTTTTGATTGGTATACTGATTGTATTTGATTGATTTCAGGTACATTAGTTGCTAATAGTTCCTTGAGAACTTGCTTGCTGTGCTTGGTTGTATAAACCAATTGAGGTAGACTCTCTTGTCTCCATGTAGTCTGGAAGACCTGGCCTGTTACTTGGCCAGGCAACTGTCTGAAGTCCTCCTTAAGAGGCGATGTTTGTGATTGTTTAACTTTGTCCCCAAGCAGGTAAAGACCTTGATTAAGGCAATTGGCAGAACCCAAGGGATGTGCAATCCATCCCCTGCTATTCTTGTTGAGTCGTCCCTCTGCTCACACCACTGTGTTGATGCATTGGGACATTAACCCAAGATCTTGTACAGTTGTACAGTTGAGTCAGAGTCATGAGTGTAGAAGGGTTCCTCCTTTCTAAACCCACACTCCTTTGTCTGAAGCTCTCCCTGGCCAGGGATAAGAGCTGTGAAGTCTAATCTTCACTCTCCTTTCATCAGCTTCACCCTGACTCTCAATGTCAGGGTTAAGAGCTAACACCACCCTTGTACAGATGACTTGCTTTGGCAGTCTGACCCTTTGTTTGAGCCCACTTTGACTGGATATAGTGTGTGCTATTTGAAATGTTTGCTTTGCTTTGTTTATGCTTGCATGCTTTGCTTTTTCCTGGTTAGGATTACCTTGCTGTTGTGCGAGTAGATAGTGAACCTTAACATAGGGCAATGATGCATGATAACATCTAGGCTCGAGTCCAGCTCCCTAGTAGTGTGTCTCCCTTTGTATCTGGTTAGTCTTTCTTCCCGTTCGGGGGAACTACGTCGCCCTGATCCTCATACCAGATGAGGTACGTAGGCAGGAGACCGTGCGAGGTCTCTCCGGGCACTTTGTTTTCTTTTTGTGTGTGTGCTTGACAGTTATAGGCTCGAGTTCCCGACTCCCTATTAACTTGGTTGGTTGTTGTGTGCTTGGAAGCTGATATAAGTCCAGTGATTGGCATTCGGGTTCCAGTGTGGGTTTGTTTGGTTCGGAAGCCGATGTAAGTCCAGCGATTGGCGTTCGGGTTCCATGTTTGCCGGTGTTTGTGTGTGTCTTGTTTGGCGTGCGTGAGCCGAACTACGGCAGCTCTGATTCTCGTTCCAGACGAGATACGTAGGCATAGGACGCGATGTCCTAGCGAGCCCTCTTCCTCTTACCCCACCTGTGTTGTTTTCGGTGTGTGTGTGTGATGTGTTTGTTTTAGCAACCTTTTTCTGTCTTTGAGCGTGGATCCCGTCGAGTACGACGGACGTGAGGGGTGCTAATACCTTCCCCTTGCGTAACCGACTCCCGATCCCATCTCTTTGGTCGCGAGACCATGCTTTTTCCAGGTTTACTTCGAGCGTTTCCTTTCCCTCTTTTGGGATAAATAACGCACGGTGGCGGCTCTGTTTGTTTTTGTTTTAGCCCGCCGGTTGTTTTTCGCGGATGCGACACATCCCCTTCTCTCCTCTTCTGTCCCTGAATGAACGGCTTCTTCACTCCTGATGAGGATCCACCTCCACTCTGGCTTTTATAGGTCTTTAGGTAATTCTCCACCCTTTCTCCAGTAGAGACCACATCAACAAAGTTGGAAGCATTGCACCCCACCAGACGCTCCAGATAAGGTCCAGGCAGCGTATTCATGAACATGTTGGCCATTACCTTTTCCAACATAGGAGGCTGAACACGGGAAGCTGTATCCCTCCAGCGTTGAGTGTATTCCCTGAAGCACTCATTGCTTTTAAGAGACAGATTCTGAAGTTGAGTTCTGTCCGGAGCCATGTCTGCATTATACTGATACTGCTTCACGAAAGCTTCTGCCAAATCCCTCCAGCAACGGATGTGGGCTCTGTCCAGCCTCATATACCATTCCAAGGATGCCCCAGCTAGGCTATCCTGGAAGAAGTACATAAGTAGCTTCTCGTCATCAGAGTATGCAACCATTTTACGGAAATAGGCTTGCACGTGAGTTTTGGGGCAAGAACTGCCATTGTATTTGTCAAATATCGGGACCTTGAATTTCGGTGGCACTCTCACACCTGGGACCAGCCCCAAGTCAGCAACATCTACTCCCAAAAGATTCTGTCCTTCCACTACTTTCAACCTCTCTTCCAATCTTCTAAACATGGGGTCCATGCCAAAGTCTTCCTGAAGCAAGGGGAACTGATCATCCTGACCATCCTGAATAGGTTGTTGATCTAGGTTGACATGCGGGATCGGGATAGGCCCCGGTCCATTGGGACCATTAGCCTCTCCAGCTGGAGGATCAGCTAACGTCTCCGGTTGAGTAATAGGAGGATCCCTCTGCACCAACAATCTAAGCTCCTGCTGTCCTTGAGCCACCCCTTGAACCAAATCCATGAACTGATTCATGCGAATCTTCATCTCGGTGAGCTCTGCTTGTAGGCTCTCCATCACTCTTTGTTGATTCCTTCGGGTACCGTATCGGTGAATGCCTGAGTCAGCTATCCTGCTAGTGGGACACCAAACAAACTGAGAACACTGTGGCGGTACCTGTTATGCAAGACATGCGGATGACTATGCAAATGCAATGACATGTTTATCAATTCCAAAAGTATTCTACCCCCTTGATTCCAGTCTCACATTTGATAAACAGTGTAAGAAGAAAACCCCGACTAGAATCAAGAAGAAGATTTAAACCCCCTTGAAAAGGATAAACATGTGTTAAGTGATGTGAATGCAAATGATGTGATGATGTGAATGCAATGCAGTGGCATGTCAATCAGGATTGCTGTATCTGCTTGAACATCTGTCAGGTTGCACTGTCTGGAGAGAAATCAAGAGCACACCAAACAAAGGTCATGGGATGGGTCACGTTATCCTTAATATCAACCACCCATTTTGGTGGATTATGGTTTACACCTTATCAACACCCGAGTTTCATTGATATTAAGGATGCCTGATCGGATCAACCATGAATCAAGGGTTTGTCGCAAGTCACGAGCATGGAGTTTAGGTTAAGAACCACCCAAAAGGAGTGTACTAAGGTTTAAACCTGCCAAACATGTTCTACAAAAGGTTCCCATAGTCATAATCCCATCTTTCGGATATTATCAGAGGAACGACTACTCGTATTCCAACAATATTCTCAAGAAGAGACTCTTATGAGTGTAGTATCGCGTAACAATCGTATCAAATCTTACACTTGAACGACTTTTGCACTACGTCCTACAAATAGGCCAATATGGGTTTGGTAAACTAAGGTCCTTGGCTTCTTAGGTCTATATTGGAACAAGTAATGTCTAACCACAACTTACTTATGTGACATTATTGATCTCAACATGACCTCCACCAAGTGAATGGGCTTGCAAGTCAACTCGCTAAGGAATAACTCCACACAAGTTGACAGGACTATGCCATTCTCCTATCTTAAGTGCACTCGAGTTCGGGTATAGAACTCATCTCACAAAGATCACCAAGCAGCCATAGCCAGCCAACAGATACAGCAATGATATGTACACAATGCAATAAGGTGAAGCAGGTAAATAAATAACTGTACAAAAGCATGAACACCCAATAAACAAACAAACTACAAAAGCTAGGAGGGACTCGCTTAGGGAAGGTGGACCAGCAAGAGGTCAACTTCTTAGCGTCCCCAGCAGAGTCGCCAGCTGGCGCAACCTGAAAAATATAGTGCGCGAAAAAACAACCGGCGAAAGAAAAAGACAGAAGAGTCGCCACCGTGCGTTATTCATCCCGAAGGAGGGAAAGGAAACGCTCGAAGTAAACCTGAAAAAGGAAAGGACAAGACGGGGTCTCGCAACCAAATCTTGGGTTCGGAGTCGGTTATGCGAAGGGAAGGTATTAGCACCCCTACGCATCCATAGTACTCTACGGGATCCACTTTTGTGGTTTTCGTCTAAAGGGTGTGGGTTTACCTAATGTGTTTATTTACTAAAAAGGTTAAGAGAAATGACTCGCGCGGATGTCGCATCCACTGCATACGTATCTCATCTGAATATGAGAATCAGAGTCTTCGTAGCTCGGCTGACCTATGGGTTGGGGGTAATTGTGCTCGCTAAGACATCGCGTCTTATGCCTACGTATCTCATCTGGAATGAGAATCAGAGCAAGCCGTAGTTCGGCTAACTACGGGGTTATGGATTGGGTTTTGGACGAACAACGTCACTACGCAATCTACCGGATGCTCGACCTTTGGAGACTTACTCGCCTGTAGTAGAAGGAGTAAACGTGTGTTATGGGTTTTAGGGTTTGGGATGCTCGAGGGCAAACAGGCAGTCCTTGACGAAGGAACCGCGCTACATGTGGGGATACGAATACAAAACACAAAACATGTATCTCAAAGTAAAATGCCACCAAGGGGCTCAAACATTGCCTCCTATCGAGGTCTTCAAGCTAAGAAAGCGATAAAGTACGAGAAAGGGAAAAAATTACCACACGGATAAAGATCCGAAGCTATAGCAGTTAAAGGAGCAAGAAACCCTGAAATCTCTCCAGCTGGACCGTCAAAGGAAATCAGTCAACACGAATAATCAGAATAAAACTTCAGGGGGTATCCCACAAATAAAGTGGGAAACCACGCGAGTGTCTCTGCAAAAGCCATATGAGCCCTCACAAAACTCGACAAAGGGTTAGACAAACAAGATGAGATCCAGGGAAAACAATGCCATGGCAACACAAAAACAGGTTAGAACAAAACAAAACAAAAAGCAGATACTGTCACGTTCGCGACTGCTTCGCCTAGCGAAGGCTTAGCGAAGCTTCGCTACAGGCTCGCCTAGCGAAGCGGCTAGCGAAGGCCTGCGGGTTTTGGATTCCTCCTTGATAACAGTTCGATCTCTATGATCCGAAACCCTGTGGTATCCATCTCATAAACGAAAATGATTAAAACATTCGAGGTATTGTTACACATATTTATACACAAACATAAACCCGTGGGCAACACCTGATGTTACCTCATACATTCATAATATTCAAATTCGAGGCGTAAAGTAGTAGGAACAAAGGCATACCTGATGAGAGAGATCGATCGAACGGCGTGGCTGGATTTGTAAAGCTCTGTGAGGCGGAGGCAAAAGAGCGTGTGAATCGGAGTGAACTTCTCAGAGCTGCCTGAAGGTTGCTGCAGAGTAATTCCTAGGTCTCCTCCTCTCAAGATCTTTCTCCCGTGGTTCTCCCAGTGTAACTCCTCTACTGAAACTTCAGTATTTATAGACTGATTTCGTGGGTAATGGGCTTGGAATGAGGTCAACTGAGGCCCAAAGCTTCCTGATTTTTTCTGAAATGCGCGCCCTTCGCCTAGCGAGCATGACAGCTCAGCAGCAGATTCTTGCTTCTTCAAGTCTGGCAATTTGCACGGTGAATAGGCCCCAATTAGACCTGTTGGTAGTACCTCAAGTCTATTCCTTACGTTGACTGACCGTCTAAGTAGAACCCACAAAGTGTCCTGGATGATGTTCGAGCTTCTTGGAGCTAATTCTGATTGACGCGATGCAATATGGCATGAAATGCTAAATGACCTAAAAAGTGAATGCATGAATGAGGAGGGCAAATTTTGGGGTGTTACACGAAGGTCTGGTTCGTTCGGAGAATCCATACTTATAATGAAGCTGCGGGGAATGTTGTTGCACCTAGGGTTGGATTTGGTTTGGGTTCGGAGTTGCGGCGCGCAGGGGTTTTCGTTAAAGTTGTAAAGGTCGGTGAGAAGGGGAATGCGGCGGAATTGTGGTTGAAGAGGGAGATGATGAGTGGAGAGGTTGGTTGGTTGGTTTTGGTTTCGGATGATCGGGAATTTGCGGATATGTTGAGGAAGGTTAGGGAAGTGAATTTGAAGACTGTTGTTGTTGGAGATTATTGGGATAGGGATTTGGGGAAGAATGCTGATTTGTGGCTTCCTTGGAATGTTGTTGAGAATGGAAAGCTTGAGGGAATGGGTTTAATGGGAAAAACAAAGGGTTTGGATGATGAACTGGAAGGAGATCAGGATTTGGACTATAGTGAATATGTAACAGAGGAAGAACTGTATGAAAGGTTTTAAATAATTGTCTGCATCGTGTTCTCTTTAAGACTCTCACGATTTTGGTCAGTAATGTGTTCTCTTTGAAGCTCTTGCGATTTTGGTCTGTACGAATTGTAAATATGTAGATGCACTATTTTCTTTGTTTTGAATGACTTATAAGTTTTTAGATTTGTGTCTTAATAGTTTTTTTTACATATCTTATATCTTATACCTGTTGCTATAGATTTGTGTATTAAGGGTTCATGTATTGGTTACATTTGTTGAAGCTTATGAGAAACAAATTGATCTTGTTTGAATATGACAATCACTAAGTTTGTTGAATTGAAGATGGACAATGAGAGTAGATTTAAGGGGAAGAAGTCAAGACCAAAGTTTGTCTCAGTCTTCGAATTCCATTGAGTGCCAAAACATTGTTGGTGTTGATTCCGAAAAGAGAAAGACATCGATGGTGATGACTCTGGTATAAAAAGATTTAAGCCGGGAACTTTTATTCGATTGGGCTACTGATTTATTTAGAAATTTTCACAACATTTTTCTACCCCGCTAACAATACTATTCTTCGTTACAAACCTTATTATAAGGAGCATGTTGCTTTTAAATAAGGGTAATGCTAATCAGGACTCTCTTGGCCCAAGTTATATATATATATATATATATATATATATATATATATATATATATATATATATATATATATATATATATATATATATATATATATATATATATATATATATATATATATATTCTTCGTTACAAACCTTATTATAAGGAGCATTTAAATAAGGGTAATGCTAATCAGGACTCTCTTGGCCCAAGTTATATATATATATATATATATATATATATATATATATATATATATATATATATATATATATATATATATATATATATATATATATATATATATATATATATATATATATATATATATATATATATATATATATATATATAAAATTAAAAATTTAATTAATTTTTCAATACAAATTTATAAATGAATTTCTTAATTTGTGTCCGCATAAGGTAGGAGCAAAAGTGGTTTGAAAATCTTAATACATGACAAAAAAGAATACATCATATTCGACTACTACAAATAGTTGTTAAACTTTGTTAGTTAGGATACTTGATTGATATCAAATGAATATCGTTGATAATTGGTATGAAAATCAAATGGTTTGATTTTACAAAATATTTTAGTTTATGCTTCATAGTACATTTTCCATATTCGAAAAAATACTATACAATTTAACATATTTCTTCGTGCTGTTGTAGGATGGAAAAAGATGTTATGAACTTTAGTATTGTTTCAATGATGATGTTCAATGTTTTACAGTTTAATTTAAGAGATACTATTGGATAAGTTGACATGTTATCTTTTGAGTTTTATAATATCTACGTACTATTATATGTTTTATTTATGTTACTTTTCTTTTTATAAATGAATCACAATTGTAAGATTATATTAGTGTATGTTTGTAGTTCTCTATGTATTAACGGTCTTAAAATATAAATTCAAAGTTCGGGTTTGTTACAAGTATGTATAAAACGGTGTGCAAATAACCACTCCCTAGAAAAATTCCATACCATTGGGCCACAATCCACACGAGCAAGCCCAAATTATCATCTGTAACAAAAAAAGAAGCTCCTATCGCATTAAAAAAAAGCGATTCTCCTTTGTCGATACGAAGAGAAGCATGCATTCTCTGTTTTTCCACAACGCAAACTCTGTCAACTTAACTTCTTCACTTCTTTTCCCAAATAATCACAAACTCTGCTCAAAACCCCATTTCCAATCCTCCATCAAAATCAATACACCAATCCCTAAACACGTCCCTAACAAAAAGGTTATAATCCTCTGGGACCTCGACAACAAACCTCCACGTGGACCTCCATACGACGCCGCACTCTCTCTCAAAACCCTCGTCGAACGCTTCGGCGACGTCGTTTCAATCTCCGCTTACACAAAACGACACTCCTTCTTCAATCTCCCTCAATGGAATACCAACCAAAACCCTAACCCTAATTCGATTCCCTGTCGTGTCTGCGGTCACGAATGTAAATCAATTTTCGATCTCAAAATTCATTTCAAGAGAGTTCATCTGTACCAGCGTAAGAAGTTAAGGGAAAAATTGAAATCCATTAAGTTGAGCCGGTCGAAGGTCTGGTTCGTTCGGAGAATCCATACTTATAATGAAGCTGCGGGGAATGTTGTTGCACCTAGGGTTGGATTTGGTTTGGGTTCGGAGTTACAGCGCACAGGGGTTTTCGTTAAAGTTGTGAAGGTCGGTGAGAAGGGGAATGCGGCGGATTTGTGGTTGGAGAGGGAGATGATGAGTGGAGAGGTTGGTTGGTTGGTTATGGTTTCGGATGATCGGGAATTTGCAGAGATGTTGAGGAAGGTTAGGGAGGTCAATTTGAAGACTGTTGTTGTTGGAGATTATTGGGATAGGAATTTGGGGAAGAATGCTGATTTGTGGCTTCCTTGGAATGTTGTTGAGAATGGAAAGCTTGAGGGAATGGGTTTAATGGGAAGAACAGAGGGTTCAGATGATGAAGTGGAAGGAGATCAGGATTTGGACTATGGTGAATATGTAACAGAGGAAGAACTATATGAAAGGTTTTATATAATTGTCTGCATCGTGTTCTTTTTAAGACTCTCACGATTTTGGTCAGTAATGTGTTCTCTTAGAAGCTCTTGCGATTTTGGTCTGTACGAATTGTAAATATGTAGATGCACTATTTTCTTTGTTTTGAATGACTTATAAGTTTTTAGATTTGTGCCTTCATAGTTTTTTTTTACATATCTTATATCTTATACCTGTTGTTATAGATTTGTGTATTAAGGGTTCATGTATTGGTTACATTTGTTGAAGCTTATGAGAAACAAATTGATCTTGTTTGAATATGACAATCACTAAGTTTGTTGAATTGAAGATGGACAATGAGAGTAGATTTAAGGGGAAGAAGTCAAGACCAAAGTTTGTCTCAGTCTCCGAATTCCATTGAGTGCCAAAACATTGTTGGTGTTGATTCCGAAAAGAGAAAGACATCGATGGTGATGACTCTGGTATAAAAAGATTTAAGCCGGGAACTTTTATTCGATTGGGCTACTGATTTATTTAGAAATTTTCACAACATTTTTCTACCCCGCTAACAATACTATTCTTCGTTACAAACCTTATTATAAGGAGCATGTTACTTTTAAATAAGGGTAATGCTAATCAGGATTCTCTTGGCCCAAGTTATATATATATATATATATATATATATATATATATATATATATATATATATATATATATATATATATATATATATATATATATATATATATATATATATATATATATATATATATATAATTAAAAAATTTAATTAATTTTTTCATTACAAATTTTTATAAATGAATTTCTTAATTTGTGTCCGCATAAGGTAGGAGCAAAAGTGATTTGAAAATCTCAATACATGACAAAAAAGAATACATCATATTCGACTACTACAAATAGTTGTTAAACTTTGTTAGTTAGGATACTTGATTGATATCAAATGAATATCGTTGATCATTGGTATGAAAATCAAATGGTTTGATTTTACAAAATATTTTAGTTTATGCTTTATAGTACATTTTGCATATTCAAAAAAATACTATACAATTTAACATATTTCTTCGTGCTGTTGTAGGATGGAAAAAGATGTTATGAACTTTAGTATTGTTTCAATGATGATGTTCAATGTTTTACAGTTTAATTTAAGAGATACTATTGGATAAGTTGACATGTTATCTTTTGAGTTTTATAATAATTACGTACTATTATATGTTTTATTTATGTTACTTTTCTTTTTATAAATGAATCACAATTGTAAGATTATATTAGTGTATGTTTGTAGTTCTCTATGTATTAACGGTCTTAAAATAAAAATTCAAAGTTCGGGTTTGTTACTAGTATGTATAAAACGGTGTGCAAATAACCACTCCCTAGAAAAATTCCATACCATGGGGCCACAATCCACACGAGCAAGCCCAAATTATCATCCGTAACAAAAAAAAAGCTCCTATCGCATTAAAAAAAAGCGACTCTTCTTCGTCGATACGAAGAGAAGCATGCATTCTCTGTTTTTCCACAGCGCAAACTCTGTCAACTTAACTTCTTCACTTCTTTTCCCAAATAATCACAAACTCTGCTCAAAACCCCGTTTCCAATCCTCCATCAAAATCAATACACCAATCCCTAAACACGTCCCTAACAAAAAGGTTATAATCCTCTGGGACCTCGACAACAAACCTCCACGTGGACCTCCATACGACGCCGCACTCTCTCTCAAAACCCTCGCCGAACGCTTCGGCGACGTCGTTTCAATCTCCGCTTACACAAAACGACACTCCTTCTTCAATCTCCCTCAATGGAATACCAACCAAAACCCTAACCCTAATTCGATTCCCTGTCGTGTCTGCGGTCACGAATGTAAATCAATTTTCGATCTCAAAATTCATTTCAAGAGAGTTCATCTGTACCAGTGTAAGAAGTTAAGGGAAAAATTGAAATCCATTAAGTTGAGCCGGTCGAAGGTCTGGTTCGTTCGGAGAATCCATACTTATAATGAAGCTGCGAGGAATGTTGTTGTTGCACCTAGGGTTGGATTTGGTTTAGGTTCGGAGTTGCGGCACGCAAGGGTTTTCGTTAAAGTTGTGAAGGTCGGTGAGAAGGGGAATGCGGCGGAATTGTGGTTGAAGAGGGAGATGATGAGTGGAGAGGTTGGTTGGTTGGTTTTGGTTTCGGATGATCGGGAATTTGCGGAGATGTTGAGGAAGGTTAGGGAAGTGAATTTGAAGACTGTTGTTGTTGGAGATTATTGGGATAGGGATTTGGGGAAGAATGTTGATTTGTGGCTTCCTTGGAATGTTGTTGAGAATGGAAAGCTTGAAGGAATGGGTTTAATGGGAAAAACAGAGGGTTTGGATGATGAACTGGAAGGAGATCAGGATTTGGACTATGGTGAATATGTAACAGAGGAAGAACTGTATGAAAGGTTTTAAATAATTGTCTGCATCGTGTTCTCTTTAAAACTCTCACGATTTTGGTCAGTAATGTGTTCTCTTTGAAGCTCTTGCGATTTTGGTCTGTACGAATTGTAAATATGTAGATGCACTATTTTCTTTGTTTTGAATGACTTATAAGTTTTTAGATTTGTGTCTTAATAGTTTTTTTTTACATATCTTATATCTTATACATGTTGCTATAGATTTGTGTATTAAGGGTTCATGTATTGGTTACATTTGTTGAAGCTTATGAGAAACAAATTGATCTTGTTTGAATATGACAATCACTAAGTTTGTTGAATTGAAGATGGACAATGAGAGTAGATTTAAGGGGAAGAAGTCAAGACCAAAGTTTGTCTCAGTCTCCGAATTCCATTGAGTGCCAAAACATTGTTGGTGTTGATTCCGAAAAGAGAAAGACATCGATGGTGATGACTTTGGTATAAAAAGATTTAAGCCGGGAACTTTTATTCGATTGGGCTACTGATTTATTTAGAAATTTTCACAACATTTTTCTACCCCGCTAACAATACTATTCTTCGTTACAAACCTTATTATAAGGAGCATGTTGCTTTTAAATAAAGGTAATGCTAATCAGGATTCTCTTGGCCCAAGTATATATATATATATATATATATATATATATATATATATATATATATATATATATATATATATATATATATATATATATATATATATATATATATATATATATATATATATATATATATATATATATATATATATATATATATATATATATATATATATATATATATATATATATATATATATATATATATATATATATATATATATATATATATATATATATATATATATAATTAAAATTTTAATTATTTTTCAATACAAATTTTTTATAAATGAATTTCTTAATTTGTGTCCGCATAAGGTAGGAGCAAAAGTGGTTTGAAAATCTTAATACATGACAAAAAAGAATACATCATATTCGACTACTACAAATAGTTGTTAAACTTTGTTAGTTAGGATACTTGATTGATATCAAATAAATATCGTTGATCATTGGTATGAAAATCGAATGGTTTGATTTTACAAAATATTTTAGTTTATGCTTCATAGTACATTTTGCATATTCGAAAAAATACTATACAATTTAACATATTTCTTCGTGCTGTTGTAGGATGGAAAAAGATGTTATGAACTTTAGTATTGTTTCAATGATGATGTTCAATGTTTTACAGTTTAATTTAAGAGATACTATTGGATAAGTTGACATGTTATCTTTTGAGTTTTATAATAATTACGTACTATTATATGCTTTATTTATGTTACTTTTCTTTTTATAAATGAATCACAATTGTAAGATTATATTAGTGTATGTTTGTAGTTCTCTATGTATTAACGGTCTTAAAATATAAATTCAAAGTTCGGGTTTGTTACTAGTATGTATAAAACGGTGTGCAAATAACCACTCCCTAGAAAAATTCCATACCATTGGGCCACAATCCACACGAGCAAGCCCAAATTATCATCCGTAACAAAAAAAAAACTCCTATCGCATTAAAAAAAAAGCGACTCTTCTTCGTTGATACGAAGAGAAGCATGCATTCTCTGTTTTTCCACAGCGCAAACTCTGTCAACTTAACTTCTTCACTTCTTTTCCCAAATAATCACAAACTCTGCTAAAAACCCCGTTTCCAATCCTCCATCAAAATCAATACACCAATCCCCAAACACGTCTCTAACAAAAAGGTTATAATCCTCTGGGACCTCGACAACAAACCTCCACGTGGACCTCCATACGACGCCGCACTCTCTCTCAAAACCCTCGCCGAACGCTTCGGCGACGTCGTTTCAATCTCCGCTTACACAAAACGACACTCCTTCTTCAATCTTCCTCAATGGAATACCAACCAAAACCCTAACCCTAATTCGATTCCCTGCCGTGTCTGCGGTCACGAATGTAAATCAATTTTCGATCTCAAAATTCATTTCAAGAGAGTTCATCTGTACCAGCGTAAGAAGTTAAGGGAAAAATTGAAATCCATTAAGTTGAGCCGGTCGAAGGTCTGGTTCGTTCGGAGAATCCATACTTATAATGAAGCTGCGGGAAATATTGTTGCGCCTAGGGTTGGATTTGGTTTGGGTTCGGAGTTGCGGCGCACATGGGTTTTCGTTAAAGTTGTGAAGGTTGGTGAGAAGGGGAATGCGGCGGATTTGTGGTTGGAGAGGGAGATGATGAGTGGAGAGGTTGGTTGGTTGGTTTTGGTTTCGGATGATCGGGAATTTGCGGAGATGTTGAGGAAGGTTAGGGAAGCGAATTTGAAGACTGTTGTTGTTGGAGATTATTGGGATAAGGATTTGGGGAAGAATGCTGATTTGTGGCTTCCTTGGAATGTTGTTGAGAATGAAAAGGTTGAGGGAATGGGTTTAATGGGAAGAACAGAGGGTTCAGATGATGAATTGGAAGGAGATCAGAATCTGGGCTATGATGAATATGTAACAGAGGAAGAACTATTAGATGATGAAAGGTTTTAAATAACTGATGCATTGTGTTATATTTAAGGCAATCGCAATTCTGGTCAGGTTGTAAATTTGTAGATGCACTGTTTTCTTTGTTTTGAATGACTTATAAGTTTTTAGATTTGTGTCTTAGTAGCTTTTTGTTTTTACATATCTTATACCTCTTGCTATAGATTTGTGTCTTAAGGATTCATGTATTGGTTACATTTGTTGCAGCTTATGAGAAACAAATTGATCTTGTTTGAATATGACAATCACTAAGTTTGTAGAATTGAAGATGGACAATGAGAGTAGATTTAAGGGGAAGAAGTCAAGACCAAAGTTTGTCTCAGTCTCCGAATTCCATTGAGTGCCATGACATTGTTGGTGTTGATTCCGAAAAGAGAAAGACATCGATGGTGATGACTCTGGTATAAAAAGATTTAGGGTAATGATAACGTTGTAAATTTTGCCTCAGCAAACTATCTTGGGCTTATAGGTCATCAGAAGTTACTTGTAAGGAAATATTCCCATAGAAATAAATTATTTCTTTTCCTTTTGGGCACTGATCTGATGCATTGACTCTATGTTTACTTTATCTCGCAGGACTCATGTTCATCTGCTTTAGAGAAATATGGCGTTGGTTCTTGTGGTCCCCGTGGGTTTTATGGAACAATTGGTAAGGTTCAGTCTTAAAGTTTGTTTTTGAGGAAAAGCATCTTCCCTTTCCCTTATGATACTTTTCCTTTGCCCAGATGTCCATCTTGATTGTGAAGCGAGAATAGCAAATTTTTAGGAACACCTGATTCAATTCTGTACTCTTATGGACTTTCGACCATGTTCAGTGCTATTCCCGCATTCTCTAAAAAAGGAGATATAATTGTGGCGTAAGTATGCATAGCTTGTCTTTTAATATCTACTGTGCAATCTTGTTAAATTTTTCCTCAGCTTTTTTGTCCGATGACATTATATTGGCCAATGGGCATTGATAGCCAGATACCACATATAGAATTATTTGGATTGTTTTATAATATTGCTTTTACTTCTTTATTGAATAAACCATCAATTTAGTCCCTAAACTGTAACTCTATTCAATTTAGTCTATAAACTCTAACTCTATTCAATTTAGTCTTTAAACTAAAATATAATTAGTCCCAAATAATATGAAATCCATCAATTTATCCCCGAACATCCTAATAGCAGAGATTAAATTGACGGACTTTATATACTTTAGGGGCTACTTATTATAATTATATAGTTTAGGGACTAAATTGGAGAGAAAGTGATAGTTTAGAGACTAAATTGATGATTTGTCCCTTCTTTATTAGAATGATGCAAATAATGATCCGATTTCTTCTCCATCCACTTTATTTTTCTAGATGTATTAAAATATTGTCACTTAGCACATGTTGATCATCGAAGGCGTTGTTTATATAAGCCTGTTGTTTCAAAGGTTCAAGCTTCATACATAAGTTTATTCCTTTTAACAGAGACGAGGGAGTCCACTGGGGAATACAAAATGGCCTTTATCTTTCTAGAAGCACAGTCGTATATTTTAAGCACAATGACATGGATTCTTTAAGTAAAACTTTAGAGAACATTACTTCCAAATATAAGGGGACAAAAAATTATGGTCTTTTATGCTAAATTGATATGCTAAAACAAATCTCTTAATAAGTGTTAATAGTCCCATATCATTTTGTTATATGTTACGTTATGATAAATATATTAAATCGTTATTATAAATATATTAAACATTACCATTTAGTCTATGAACTTGAGAGTCAATTAAAAAAGAAATTTTTTTAATTTAAACATAATAACGTAATTATTTGTCATCCATCGATGGTATTTTTATGAACGGGCAAAAAATGGAAAGAAATTTAATCTCAATTATTAAATCACCTTTCTTGCAAACACGTAGAATTTCTCAAAAGAAAAGAAGAGCAGATTTTAGTGTATAAATATCAAATTATTCAAAATATGTAATATATTTCAAAACTATATGCATTATATACCATTATGTGTTTTATTTATGTTACTTTTATTTTTTACTTTTATTTTTTGGATAAATGAATCACAATTGTAAGATTATATTAATGTATATGTTTGTAGTTCTCTACGTATTAACGGTCTTAAAATATTAATTCAAAGTTCGGGTTTGTTACTAGTATGTATAAAACGGCGTGCAAATAACCACTCCCTAGAAAAATTCCATACCATTGGGCCACAATCCACACGAGCAAGCCCAAATTATCATCCGTAACAAAAAAAAAAGCTCCTATCGCATTTAAAAAAAAGCATTCTTCTTCGTCGATACGAAGAGAAGCACGCATTCTCTGTTTTTCCACAGCGCAAACGTAACAACACTACACTCTCTCAACTTAACTTCTTCACTTCTTTTCCCAAATAATCACAAACTCTACTCAAAACCCCGTTTCCAATCCTCCATCAAAATCAATACACCAATCCCCAAACACGTCCCTAACAAAAAGGTTATAATCCTCTGGGACCTCGATAACAAACCTCCACGTGGACCTCCATACGACGCCACACACTCTCTCAAAACCCTCGCTGAACGCTTCGGCGACGTCGTTTCAACCTCCGCTTACACAAAACGACACTCCTTCTTCAATCTCCCTCAATGGAATACCAACCAAAACCCTAACCCTAATTCGATTCCCTGCCGTGTCTGCGGTCACGAATGTAAATCAATTTTCGATCTCAAAATTCATTTCAAGAGAGTTCATCTGTACCAGCGTAAGAAGTTAAGGGAAAAATTGAAATCCATTAAGTTGAGCCGGTCGAAGGTCTGGTTCGTTCGGAGAATCCATACTTATAATGAAGCTGCGGGGAATGTTGTTGCACCTAGGGTTGGATTTGGTTTGGGTTCGGAGTTGTGGCGCGCAGGGGTTTTCGTTAAAGTTGTGAAGGTCGGTGAGAAGGGGAATCCGGCGAATTTGTGGTTGGAGAGGGAGATGATGAGTGGAGAGGTTGGTTGGTTGGTTTTGGTTTCGGATGATCGGGAATTTGCGGAGATGTTGAGCAAGGTTAGGGAGGTCAATTTGAAGACTGTTGTTGTTGGAGATTATTGGGATAGGGATTTGGGGAAGAATGTTGATTTATGCTTCCTTGGAATGTTGTTGAGAATGGAAAGGTTGAGGGAATGGGTTTAATGGGAAGAACAGAGGGTTCAGATGATAAATTGGAAGGAGATCAGAATCTGGGCTATGATGAATATGTAACAGAGGAAGAGCTATTAGATGATGAAAGGTTTTAAATAAGGGTCGCATTGTGTTATATTTAAGGCAATCGCGATTCTGGTCAGGTTGTAAATTTGTAGATGCACTGTTTTCTTTGTTTTGAATGACTTATAAGTTTTTAGATTTGTGTCTTAATAACTTTTTGTTTTTACATATCTTATACCTGTTGCTATAGATTTGTGTCTTAAGGATTCATGTATTGGTTACATTTGTTGAAGCTTATGAGAAACAAATTGATCTTGTTTGAATATGACAATCACTAAGTTTGTTGAATTGAAGATGGACAATGAGAGTAGATTTAAGGGGAAAAAGTCAAGACCAAAGTTTGTCTCAATCTCCGAATTCCATTGAGTGCCATGACATTGTTGGTGTTGATTCCGAAAAGAGAAAGACATCGATGGTGATGACTCTGGTATAAAAAGATTTAGGGTAATGATAACTTGTGCCCCAAGGGCATAAGTTAAGAGATGAATATAGAAATAAATTTTTGATAATTGGATATTGAATTTATTAGAATTTTATATTTAATAATTTTATTTATTTTTTCAATACAAATTTTCTATTTTTTGATTTCTTAACATGTGCTCTTGGGGTACAAGTTAGCATTACCCAAAGATTTAATCCGGGAACTTTTATTCCATTGGGCTACTGTTTTATTTAGAAAATTTCACAAGACATTTTTCTACTGCGCCAACAATACTATTCTTCGTTACAAACCTTATTATAAGGAGCACGTTGCTTTTAAACGAGGGTAACGTTAATTAGTATCCTATCCTCTTGGCACAAGTTAAATATGTAATTAAAGTTTTTAATTAATTTTTTTAATATAAATTTTTATAAATGAATTTTTTAATTTGTGTTTCGGACACAAATTAGTATTATCCTTTAAATAAGAGGGAAACATATATGGTTCTATGTTTTGATAGTTAAAAGTTAAAATTAGTTAAAAGTTTAAATTTAATCGATAATTCAATCTACAATATTTGGAGTGGATAAAAAAATCGATAATTCAAATTAAAAGAAATAAAAAAATTGATTGTTTTTTGTTTGTTTTAAAAATCGAACTAAATCAAATAAAAATAAAAGTGGTTTGGTTCAATTCTTAATTTTAATTTTTAAAAATTTTCAAATCGTTAAACCGAAATAATAATTATAAATATTTACTTTTTATTTAATCCTCGGTAAAATTAACCTTCAAATATAAAAAATAAAAATTATAAGTTAGAGCTAAAATCAAACTTCAAATATAAAAAATAAAAATTATAAACTAGAGAAACTTTTCAACAAACTATTACTCGGGTTATCTTTGTTTCTCTCGACAATATCATTTCTTTATAGATTATGGTTGTTTTATGTTCAAGTTTTTTTCATTAGTTTTTATTTTTTATATTTTTTTTCTTCATCAGCAATTTTGAATTTAGTTTGTTACACGATAGTTTTAATGTGTTTTTTAAAATGTGACACATGTTAATAATTCTCATATTAATCATATTAAGTGTCAACTTTTATATTCAATTGTTAATTTATTTCATGATACAGTCATGTTTCGTATGAATTATATATTATATGAAATGTCTTATTTGAAAAAATAATAATATAAAATACACCAAAAAATATAATAATAGAAAATACACATATAAATATAATATTTAAAAAAATATTCTAAAAAATTGATCAACCAAATCAAATTGATTATTTTATAAAAATATAAAAACTATCGATGGATATATTATCGGTTCTGACGATTAATTTAACCCGTTCAAATCGAAAAAGATAACACAATAAGTTAAAAATGAGATAAAGGTGAAATAATTCATTGCCCGACAAATGATGGATATTAGTATTACGGAGGTTGGACCTGTAAATATTGTGCAAATAATGGTAGATAATGTATCAGTTTGTAAGCAGAAATAGTCTCAATTGTAATCTTATTTTTAGCAGCTCACAGAATTGACCTCCATTTTAAAATTCTTTAGTTGTGATCCCTTTCGATATGTTTTGATTTTATTTAAAAAAGAGTGACGATATATGTTTTAATAATGTAACATAAGACCTCATGATGCATAATCATTCAAATAGATTATTTTCATTTGTCATCTAAATTATTAAAATGAATAATTTCCAAAGTTGAAAATAATTTTTTTAAAGACTTGTTTGAAATTTAGGACTATTTATTTCACTCTTTGTAAAATAATTTTGTGTTACATTTTTTTGTTTTAAAAATTTTTTAAATGATAAATTAGATTAAATAGTTTTTCTTAAAATATTACTCTAAGTATTTTATTCTTTTGCTTTAAAAAATTTTAAAATTTTTAAAAATCATGTAAATTTGAATTTATTAAGAATATTTTTGTATAAAAGCTATTTATAGAATATATATTTCTAAAATAGTTTGTAATTTTCACTATATTTTAATCTTTAATAATATAAAATTGATATTTTAATTTAAAATATGATTTTTTTAAAGAATTTTAAAGCATTCTTCTTCGTTGAGAGGAAGAGAAACATGCCTTCTCTGTTTTTCCACAGCGCAAACGTAACAACACTACAGTCTCTCAACTTAACTTCTTCACTTCTTTTCCCAAATAATCAGAAACTCTGCTCAAAACCCCGTTTCCAATCCTCCATCAAAATCAATACACCAATCCCCAAACACGTCCCTAACAAAAAGGTTATAATCCTCTGGGACCTCGACAACAAACCTCCACGTGGACCTCCATACGACGCCGCACTCTCTCTCAAAACCCTCGCCGAACGCTTCGGCGACGTCGTTTCAATCTCCGCTTACACAAAACGACACTCCTTCTTCAATCTCCCTCAATGGAATACCAACCAAAACCCTAACCCTAATTCGATTCCCTGCCGTGTCTGCGGTCACGAATGTAAATCAATTTTCGATCTCAAAATTCATTTCAAGAGAGTTCATCTGTACCAGCGTAAGAAGTTAAGGGAAAAATTGAAATCCATTAAGTTGAGCCGGTCGAAGGTCTGGTTCGTTCGGAGAATCCATACTTATAATGAAGCTGCGGGAAATGTTGTTGCGCCTAGGGTTGGATTTGGTTTGGGTTCGGAGTTGCGGCGCGCAGGGGTTTTCGTTAAAGTTGTGAAGGTTGGTGAGAAGGGGAATGCGGCGGATTTGTGGTTGGAGAGGGAGATGATGAGTGGAGAGGTTGGTTGGTTGGTTTTGGTTTCGGATGATCGGGAATTTGCGGAGATGTTGAGGAAGGTTAGGGAAGCGAATTTGAAGACTGTTGTTGTTGGAGATTATTGGGATAGGGATTTGGGGAAGAATGCTGATTTGTGGCTTCCTTGGAATGTTGTTGAGAATGGAAAGGTTGAGGGAATGGGTTTAATGGGAAGAACAGAGGGTTCGGATGATGAATTGGAAGGAGATCAGAATCTGGGCTATGATGAATATGTAACAGAGGAAGAACTATTAGATGATGAAAGGTTTTAAATAACTGATGCATTGTGTTATATTTAAGGCAATCGCGATTCTGGTCAGGTTGTAAATTTGTAGATGCACTGTTTTCTTTGTTTTGAATGACTTATAAGTTTTTAGATTTGTGTCTTAGTAGCTTTTTGTTTTTACATATCTTATACCTCTTGCTATAGATTTGTGTCTTAAGGATTCATGTATTGGTTACATTTGTTGCAGCTTATGAGAAACAAATTGATCTTGTTTGAATATGACAATCACTAAGTTTGTAGAATTGAAGATGGACAATGAGAGTAGATTTAAGGGGAAGAAGTCAAGACCAAAGTTTGTCTCAGTCTCCGAATTCCATTGAGTGCCATGACATTGTTGGTGTTGATTCCGAAAAGAGAAAGACATCGATGGTGATGACTCTGGTATAAAAAGATTTAGGGTAATGATAACGTTGTAAATTTTGCCTCAGCAAACTATCTTGGGCTTATAGGTCATCAGAAGTTACTTGTAAGGAAATATTCCCATAGAAATAAATTATTTCTTTTCCTTTTGGGCACTGATCTGATGCATTGACTCTATGTTTACTTTATCTCGCAGGACTCATGTTCATCTGCTTTAGAGAAATATGGCGTTGGTTCTTGTGGTCCCCGTGGGTTTTATGGAACAATTGGTAAGGTTCAGTCTTAAAGTTTGTTTTTGAGGAAAAGCATCTTCCCTTTCCCTTATGATACTTTTCCTTTGCCCAGATGTCCATCTTGATTGTGAAGCGAGAATAGCAAATTTTTAGGAACACCTGATTCAATTCTGTACTCTTATGGACTTTCGACCATGTTCAGTGCTATTCCCGCATTCTCTAAAAAAGGAGATATAATTGTGGCGTAAGTATGCATAGTTTGTCTTTTAATATCTACTGTGCAATCTTGTTAAATTTTTCCTCAGCTTTTTTGTCCGATGACATTATATTGGCCAATGGGCATTGATAGCCAGATACCACATATAGAATTATTTGGATTGTTTTATAATATTGCTTTTACTTCTTTATTGAATAAACCATCAATTTAGTCCCTAAACTGTAACTCTATTCAATTTAGTCTATAAACTCTAACTCTATTCAATTTAGTCTTTAAACTAAAATATAATTAGTCCCAAAATAATATGAAATCCATCAATTTATCCCCGAACATCCTAATAGCAGAGATTAAATTGACGGACTTTATATACTTTAGGGGCTACTTATTATAATTATATAGTTTAGGGACTAAATTGGAGAGAAAGTGATAGTTTAGAGACTAAATTGATGATTTATCCCTTCTTTATTAGAATGATGCAAATAATGATCCGATTTCTTCTCCATCCACTTTATTTTTCTAGATGTATTAAAATATTGTCACTTAGCACATGTTGATCATCGAAGGCGTTGTTTATATAAGCCTGTTGTTTCAAAGGTTCAAGCTTCATACATAAGTTTATTCCTTTTAACAGAGACGAGGGAGTCCACTGGGGAATACAAAATGGCCTTTATCTTTCTAGAAGCACAGTCGTATATTTTAAGCACAATGACATGGATTCTTTAAGTAAAACTTTAGAGAACATTACTTCCAAATATAAGGGGACAAAAAATTTGAGGCGATATATTGTCGTTGAAGCTCTCTACCAGGTAGATCTCGTTTTTCATTTATGTTTTTTTGTTAGCTTTACATATCTATACCATGTTTCCAATGAACACTTATAACCTTTAGGTTTAAAAGCAATCAGCTTTACTAATTGCTTGCTTCTTCTTGCAACTTGCAGTATCGGTAAATTGTGCTATATGAACTACTATTTCTGTTAAGATAGTACAGTATTTAACAAATGAAATTTTAATATGTATATATATCTGGATTGAAATAAAACTTTGAGCCTGTTGGTGTCTATTACAGTTTGTTCCTTAAAAGACTATTGTTACTTACCCTGGTTTTCTCAACCATTGAGTTGTAATAGTTATTTTTTCTGTTAACATACTAACACCTTTTATGATCATATGCCTTACTTGCAAGCAAACAAAAATTGCTTGTCAGTAACTATTGACATATGTTTCCTTGAATTTTTTCAGAATTCTGGCCAAATAGCACCCTTAGATGAGATCATTAAATTGAAGGAAAAATATCGTTTTCGTATTTTATTGGATGAGAGCAACTCGTTTGGTGTACTTGGAAGTTCTGGAAGAGGTCTCACCGAACACTATGGAGTACCAGTATGTACTGAAAAATTCTGTTTGGGCGTGGGTATATATTCAAAACCGTAATGCTATTTATGATTTTTGGTTGTGTGCTGCAGGTTGAGAAATTAGATCTTATAACTGCTGCTATGGGACATGCATTGGCCACAGAAGGAGGATTCTGCACCGGAAGTGCAAGAGTTATTGATCATCAAGTATGGTAGTGTTATCTATGATACTTAATTATAACCATCTTGGATTTCCATGTATGCTGAAACATAAGAGAGGAAATGTTCTAAATGTGGAAACTAAGAATTTATTTCCTCTAGACTCAACAAGTAATAAAGATAAGTCGCCTTTGGTGGTTCATAATATAAGCAACTTATAATTAATGTACTATACTTAATGCTATTATTCAATTAAGCGTAGCATAGATAAAGATGTTGAGTTGGATATGTGGTAAGACTAGACATGATAGAATTATAAATGATAACATTAGAGAGAGAATTGAGATAACACCTATCACGGAAAAGATGATGGAAACAGACTTGGTGATTTTGATAAGTAGAGAGAAGACCTGAAGATTTTGTAGTAAGGAAGCTAAAACTGATGAGCAATAGTCAGAAATCACCAGAGGCATAGGAAGACTTAGAAAAACGATAAGAGAAACTATTGAGTTGGATAAAAACATGATATATGATAGAACATTATGGCGTTGTCTAATACTTTTAGCTTACCCTACTTTATGAGATAAGGCTAGGTTGTTGATTCAATTAATGTTTCAACAATGACAGCGGTTGAGTAGTTCTGGCTATGTCTTTTCTGCTTCTTTGCCTCCATATCTTGCAAGTGCTGCAATTACAGCTATTGATGTCCTTGATGAAAATCCCAATCTGTTAACAAAATTGAAGAACAACATTGCTGTGTTATGGAAAGGTAGGCTTTGATCTCACTGCTATTTTCGTGAACGGAACTGTATTGCAGTAGTGTCCATGAGTTCGCTTGTGCACAACAGTCTGAATTACTGTTTATTTATTGGCTACTGCAGGGCTGTCGAGAATACCAAGCTTCACAATCGCAAGTCATCCAGAGTCACCAATTGTTTATTTGAGATTAAAGCAGTCAACAGGTTCTTTGAAAGATGACCTACAACTGCTTGAAAATATTGCCGAGCGAGTAAGAAATGCAGTTCTTTTTTGATTGAACAATGTTCATTATTTTCAATTTTGTTGGTACTTAATATCGCGTATTCACAGACTTTGAAAGAAGATTCTGTATTTGTGGCGGCTTCAAGAAGATCAACATTGGACAAGTGTAAATTGCCTGTAGGAATTAGATTGTTTGTTTCTGCAGGGCATGAAGAGTCTGATCTTCACAAAGCATCTGAATCATTGGAAAGGGTTGCCGCAATAGTCCTTGGCGGTCGTAATTGAAAGTTGTACTGTACACCTCTCTTTCTTTTCATGTTCCAAAATGTCAATTCTATTCAACTCTTAGCCGAGAAATTTTGAAATCCAGGCAGATAAATGAAGTTCTGTAGTTGGTAATTTATGTAATATTTTCCGGGCTAGCTTAGGGTAACAATTTTTTTGGGAATGCTATTCTTTGATATGCGTTGAGTGGTGGAATAAGGATTTAAGTTTCTAATCATCATCTGGGAAATGCTTATAAATTATATTAGGCTTAATTTTCTTTTTGTGTTGACTCCTTGTATATCAATTTCAATGTTACATTATTATTTCACTGGTTAGTTGTTCATCAAGATTGCTGAAGGTTTAAATTATTGTGTGCAAACCTAGTCAACTTTCCCTAATATGTAAGTCAACTTTCTCTTATTTTTATTTAATTGTATTTTTGGTCTCCTATTTTATCACACCGACTAAAATGATCTCATTAGAACTGAATATTTTGATTCTGCGGTTATCACATTTGTTGCAATTTTGGTCCAACCTGTATTTTTAACCCCTAAAATGGTGTTTTTTGATGCAAAACTTGTGGTTTAGTGTCTCAATCAATTGTAAATTTGAAGGGAAGAAGATACCTCTTTTAGTGCATAATAAAATCATCTTTGTTATGCTTAAAAAAATACTATTTAGGGAGGAAATTATGGGTTAGTACCAAAATTGCAATAAATGTGATAATTAAGAGACAAAAAGTTCGAGAGACTATTTTCTTGTGTATGATGAAAATAGGGTTTGGTTGAACTTGTACGAATGATTAAATTTTTGGAAGACATTTTAGAAAATTTCACAAGACATTTTTCTACCCCGCCAACAATACTATTCTTCGTTACAAACCTTATTATAAGGAGCACGTTGCTTTTAAACGAGGGTAACGTTAATTAGTATCCTATCCTCTTGGCACAAGTTAAATATGTAATTAAAGTTTTTAATTAATTTTTTTAATATAAATTTTTATAAATGAATTTTTTAATTTGTGTTTCGGACACAAATTAGTATTATCCTTTAAATAAGAGGGAAACATATATGGTTCTATGTTTTGATAGTTAAAAGTTAAAATTAGTTAAAAGTTTAAATTTAATCGATAATTCAATCTACAATATTTGGAGTGGATAAAAAAATCGATAATTCAAATTAAAAGAAATAAAAAAATTGATTGTTTTTTGTTTGTTTTAAAAATCGAACTAAATCAAATAAAAATAAAAGTGGTTTGGTTCAATTCTTAATTTTAATTTTTAAAAATTTTCAAATCGTTAAACCGAAATAATAATTATAAATATTTACTTTTTATTTAATCCTCGATAAAATTAACCTTCAAATATAAAAAATAAAAATTATAAGTTAGAGCTAAAATCAAACTTCAAATATAAAAAATAAAAATTATAAATTAGAGAAATTTTTCAACAAACTATTACTCGGGTTATCTTTGTTTCTCTTGACAATATCATTTTTTATAGATTATGGTTGTTTTATGTTCAAGTTTTTTTCATTAGTTTTTATTTTTTATATTTTTTTTCTTCATCAACAATTTTGAATTTAGTTTGTTACACGATAGTTTTAATGTGTTTTTTAAAATGTGAAACATGTTAATAATTCTCATATTAATCATATTAAGTGTCAACTTTTATATTCAATTGTTAATTTATTTCATGATACAGTCATGTTTCGTATGGATTATATATTATATGAAATGTCTTATTTGAAAAAATAATAATATAAAATATACCAAAAAATATAATAATAGAAAATACACATATAATTTTCATCATTTATTTCGTGCACTTACAAGTAATTAATTTTACTATCACTATAATTTTATGTCGAACTTATGTCATGAAAATACATGTTTGAATTTTTAATCATAAATCTTACATTACAATTGATAGATGAATAACGTTTAATTTTTGAAAAAAATCATGGAAGCTGTCAACAATCAAAGAGGATGAATTTTTTTTTTACATGGTTATGGAGGGACAGGTAAAACTTTCATGTGGAGAACTTTGTCAAGTGCATTGCGTTCGTAGAAAAAAAATGTTATTAATGTTGTTTCAAGTGGGATATCTTCGTTATCATTTCTAGGTGGAAGGATAACTCATTCAAAATTTAAAATACCCGTGCCAACACTTGACAACTCTACTTGCAACATTGAGAAAGAAGATGAACATTCATAATTATTGGAAGCAAATGATTTGATAATATGGGATGAAACACCTATGTGTCATAAAAACTACTTTGAGACTTTGGATAAAACCCTTAAAAATGTCATGAGATGTGATGGTCTTGAGAATACAATATTTGGTGGCAAAATAGTTATTTTTGGAGGCGATTTTAGACAGATTCTACCTGTTGTTCCGAGAGGAGGTCGTTCTGATATTATCCATGCTTCAATTGGAAATTGTTGATAACACATATCCCAATCAGTTGGAAAATTACAAAAAGAAAGAATTCTTACAACACAAAGTTATTATTGCTTTAACCATTGAAGTAATGGATAAAATCAATCTTTATGTATTAGACTTGATTTTAGGTAAAATGCATTAACTTACATTAATTTATACATATTACAATACTATATATCAAATTATGTTATTAGTGTTTTAATATTTTAATTTTATACAAATAAATAAATTCTTTTTTATACCCCCCTTTTTTAGGAGAAGAGAAAGAGTATATGAGTTCCGATTCAATTGATAGAACAGAAGCCAATTATAATCAAGCTTACGAAGTTCTAACTCCATAATTTCTTAGTTCTTTGAGAACATCAGGTCTACCAAATTATAGTATCAAATTGAAAGTTGGAACCCCTATTATGCTAATGAGAAATTTGAATTAGGCTGAGGGGTTGTGTAATGGAACAATAACAATTGTGACAAGGTTAACAAATCACGTCGTTGAGGCAAAAATTATGTCCGAAGAGAACATTGGTAACATAATTTACATTCCCTGAATGACTACGTCACCTTTTGATTCACCATGACATTCAAGTTGATTAAGAGAGAATTTTCGATCATTGTGTCATATACACAATGATAATAAATAAGTCTCAAGGTCAATCACTTACTAGTGTGACATTGTATTTTCCTACACTTGTTTTTAGTCATGGTCAATTGTATGTTGCAATTTCAAGAGTTAGGAGCAAAAGTGGTTTGAAAATCTTAATACATGACAAAAAAGAATACATCATATTCGACTACTACAAATAGTTGTTAAACTTTGTTAGTTAGGATACTTGATTGATATCAAATGAATATCGTTGATCATTGGTATGAAAATCAAATGGTTTGATTTTACAAAATATTTTAGTTTATGCTTCATAGTACATTTTGCATATTCGAAAAAATACTATACAATTTAACATATTTCTTCGTGCTGTTGTAGGATGGAAAAAGATGTTATGAACTTTAGTATTGTTTCAATGATGATGTTCAATGTTTTACAGTTTAATTTAAGATATACTATTGGATAAGTTGACATGTTATCTTTTGATTTTATAATAATTACGTACTATTATATGTTTTATTTATGTTACTTTTCTTTTTATAAATGAATCACAATTGTAAGATTATATTAGTGTATGTTTGTAGTTCTCTATGTATTAACGGTCTTAAAATATAAATTCAAAGTTCGGGTTTGTTACTAGTATGTATAAAACGGTGTGCAAATAACCACTCCCCAACCATCCCTCCCACCCACCCACACCCCCTAGAAAAATTCCATACAAAAATACCATCACACTCATTCTCTCCACCATTCTCGGTCCATCAATTGGGCCATTGGGCCACAATCCACACGAGCAAGCCCAAATTATCATCCGTAACAAAAAAAAAAGCTCCTATCGCATTAAAAAAAACGATTCTTCTTCGTCGATACGAAGAGAAGCATGCATTCTCTGTTTTTCCACAGCGCAAACTCTGTCAACTTAACTTCTTCACTTCTTTTCCCAAATAATCACAAACTCTGCTCAAAACCCCGTTTCCAATCCTCCATCAAAATCAATACACCAATCCCCAAACACGTCCCTAACAAAAAGGTTATAATCCTCTGGGACCTCGACAACAAACCTCCACGTGGACCTCCATACGACGCCGCACTCTCTCTCAAAACCCTCGCCGAACGCTTCGGCGACATTGTTTCAATCTCCGCTTACACAAAACGACACTCCTTCTTCAATCTCCCTCAATGGAATACCAACCAAAACCCTAACCCTAATTCGATTCCCTGCCGTGTCTGCGGTCACGAATGTAAATCAATTTTCGACCTCAAAATTCATTTCAAGAGAGTTCATCTGTACCAGTGTAAGAAGTTAAGGGAAAAATTGAAATCCATTAACTTGAGCCGGTCGAAGGTCTGGTTCGTTCGGAGAATCCATACTTATAATGAAGCTGCAGGGAATGTTGTTGCACCTAGGGTTGGATTTGGTTTGGGTTCGGAGTTGCGGCGCGCAGGGGTTTTCGTTAAAGTTGTGAAGGTCAGTGAGAAGGGGAATGCGACGGATTTGTGGTTGGAGAGGGAGATGATGAGTGGAGAGGTTGGTTGGTTGGTTATGGTTTCGGATGATCGGGAATTTGCAGAGATGTTGAGGAAGGTTAGGGAGGTCAATTTGAAGACTGTTGTTGTTGGAGATTATTGGGATAGGGATTTGGGGAAGAATGCTGATTTGTGGCTTCCTTGGAATGTTGTTGAGAATGGAAAGCTTGAGGGAATGGGTTTAATGGGAAGAACAGAGGGTTCGGATGATGAACTGGAAGGAGATCAGGATTTGGACTATGGTGAATATGTAACAGAGGAAGAACTGTATGAAAGGTTTTAAATAATTGTCTGCATCGTGTTCTCTTTAAGACTCTCACGATTTTGGTCAGTAATGTGTTCTCTTTGAAGCTCTTGCGATTTTGGTCTGTACGAATTGTAAATATGTAGATGCACTATTTTCTTTGTTTTGAATGACTTATAAGTTTTTAGATTTGTGTCTTAATAGTTTTTTTTTACATATCTTATATCTTATACATGTTGCTATAGATTTGTGTATTAAGGGTTCATGTATTGGTTACATTTGTTGAAGCTTATGAGAAACAAATTGATCTTGTTTGAATATGACAATCACTAAGTTTGTTGAATTGAAGATGGACAATGAGAGTAGATTTAAGGGGAAGAAGTCAAGACCAAAGTTTGTCTCAGTCTCCGAATTCCATTGAGTGCCAAAACATTGTTGGTGTTGATTCCGAAAAGAGAAAGACATCGATGGTGATGACTCTGGTATAAAAAGATTTAAGCCGGGAACTTTTATTCGATTGGGCTACTGATTTATTTAGAAACTTTCACAAAAAATTTCTACCCCGCTAACAATACTATTCTTCGTTACAAACCTTATTATAAGGAGCATGTTGCTTTTAAATAAGGGTAATGCTAATCAGGATTCTCTTGGCCCAAGTATATATATATATATATATATATATATATATATATATATATATATATATATATATATATATATATATATTTGAATTAATTTTTTCAATACAAATTTTTTATAAATGAATTTCTTAATTTGTGTCCGCATAAGGTAGGAGCAAAAGTGGTTTGAAAATCTTAATACATGACAAAAAAGAATACATCATATTCGACTACTACAAATAGTTGTTAAACTTTGTTAGTTAGGATACTTGATTGATATCAAATGAATATCGTTGATCATTGGTATGAAAATCAAATGGTTTGATTTTACAAAATATTTTAGTTTATGCTTCATAGTATATTTTGCATATTCGAAAAAATACTATACAATTTAACATATTTCTTCGTGCTGTTGTAGGATGGAAAAAGATGTTATGAACTTTAGTATTGTTTCAATGATGATGTTCAATGTTTTACAGTTTAATTTAAGAGATACTATTGGATAAGTTGACATGTTATCTTTTGAGTTTTATAATAATTACGTACTCTTATGTGTTTTATTTATGTTACTTTTCTTTTTATAAATGAATCACAATTGTAAGATTATATTAGTGTATGTTTGTAGTTCTCTATGTATTAACGGTCTTAAAATATAAATTCAAAGTTCGGGTTTGTTACTAGTATGTATAAAACGGTGTGCAAATAACCACTCCCTAGAAAAATTCCATACCATTAGGCCACAATCCACACGAGCAAGCCCAAATTATCATCCGTAACAAAAAAAAAAGCTCCTATCGCATTAAAAAAAAGCGATTCTTCTTCGTCAATACGAAGAGAAGCATGCATTCTCTGTTTTTCCACAGCGCAAACTCTGTCAACTTAACTTCTTCACTTGTTTTCCCAAATAATCACAAACTCTGCTCAAAACCCCGTTTCCAATCCTCCATCAAAATCAATACACCAATCCCCAAACACGTCCCTAACAAAAAGGTTATAATCCTCTGGGACCTCGACAACAAACCTCCACGTGGACCTCCATATGACGCCGCACTCTCTCTCAAAACCCTCGCCGAACGCTCGGCGACGTCGTTTCAATCTCCGCTTACACAAAACGACACTCCTTCTTCAATCTTCCTCAATGGAATACCAACCAAAACCCTAACCCTAATTCGATTCCCTGCCGTGTCTGCGGTCACGAATGTAAATCAATTTTCGATCTCAAATTCATTTCAAGAGAGTTCATCTGTACCAACGTAAGAAGTTAAGGGAAAAATTGAAATCCATTAAGCTGAGCCGGTCGAAGGTCTGGTTCGTTCGGAGAATCCATACTTATAATGAAGTTGCGGGGAATGTTGTTGCACCTAGGGTTGGATTTGGTTTGGGTTCGAAGTTGCGGCGCGCAGGGGTTTTCGTTAAAGTTGTGAAGGTCGGTGGGAAGGGGAATGCGGCGAAATTATGGTTGAAGAGGGAGATGATGAGTGGAGAGGTTGGTTGGTGGTTTTGGTTTCGGATGATCGGGAATTTGCGGAGATGTTGAGGAAGGTTAGGAAGTGAATTTGAAGACTGTTGTTGTTGGAGATTATTGGGATAGGGATTTGGGAAGAATGCTGATTTGTGGCTTCCTTGGAATGTTGTTGAGAATGGAAAGCTTGAGGGAATGGGTTTAATGGGAAAAACAGAGGGTTTGGATGATGAACTGAAGGAGATCAGGATTTGGACTATGGTGAATATGTAACAGAGGAAGAATGTTAGATACCCAAAAGTGCTTATTTGAGCTATCAAATATGGGCATCTTTCACTCCATTTCCTTGCTAAAGTGTTCGAAACCACCTTTGTTTTTGATGAATTGCAATACAATGATACACGATCTTGGTACCTTTGATTTGTGTGTTATTTTGCAGCAATTAGGCCTGAAAATAATAGAAAATGAAGGCACAAGAAAATGGCAAGGGACCAAGAAAAGAATGCATTCATCAGCTTGCTCGCTTGGCGAGGGCTGTGGCGAAGAGCTCGCTAGGCGAGCGCCCAGCGAGTCCCCTGCAAAGAGCTCCAGTATTTTACAGTAGCAAACATCAACAAACTCGCTAGGCGAGCTGCCAGCGAAGGGTGGTAGCGAACACGTCCAGACTTGGCCAAAAGCGCAGCCAGCACTCATCGCTAGGCGAGCCATTAGCGAGCTTCCAGCGAGCAATTACAGTAGCAAAACCTCCTAAGCTCGCTGGAGCGAAGGGTGAAGCGTGGGCTTCGCCTAGCGAAGGTTTTGTTCGCCTAGCGAACATGCCAATCTGGCAAAGGTCATTTCTTTGGGCGCAGGTGCCACAGGTGCCTCATTTGGGGCTCGCTAGGCGAGTCATTCTGCTCGCCTAGCGAGCATGACAGCTCAGTAGCAGCTCTATAAGTAGCAAGGGCTACTTTTTGGAGCCATACTTTTACACCTCCATACTTTTGTACTTTTTAGATATTTTCCAGCATTGCTCTAGAGATCTTTTGTGACCTAGGAATCATTTCTCTTCATCTCTTAACAATCTTTCATAAAAAGAAGGATAGTTGGGTCTTGGATTTTTTTTTTTTTTTGGTGTTGGATTCCCATCCAATCTCGATTATTCGACTCGGATGTTGATCAACCTTCTTCCAAAATGTTGACCAAGCTACCATGAAAATGAGTAGCTAAGTTCTTCATTTTGTCAAGGTTAGATGTAGATGATCATTAGCTTTGTGTGTAAATGGGATGATCTTCATTGTAAACTCTTTAATGGTGAATATATGGTGAAAACTTTGTTCTTATTGAAAACTCTTTGTGTTGGTTTATGATCGAGAGATGTTTACCAACTCTTTACCTAGGTTTCATCCAATCTTGTTGTTAGCTAGAGATAGTAATGAATGATTTTGTTCACCATAAGGTTGAACCAAAAAGTTATCATTTTGATAGATTGTGTTAGAGATAAACAATGGATCAAAATGGGAAAACTCACAATGTGTGTTAGAGATAAAACATTGGGAGGACTTGTGAAATAGTTTATCATCTAAAGGAGTTTATAAGTTTTGTTGATCGAACATATACATGCAAAGTGATTGTCGAACCCTAACTTTGGCAATATTTCTCAAATATTAAACCAAATCTTTTTACCGCATTTTATCACACTTTTATGCAAGATACCGTGACTAAAACCAAAAACCATTGTTACCTTAAGCTAAGAGTTAAAACAAAGTCGAAAGGCGGTGATATCTCACAATCCCTGTGGAGACGATAACAAAAACCCGACACTTAAAATCACTCAACAAAATGGCGCTGTTGAGGGGATTGTGAATTGATATTGCGAGCATCGCAATAGTTGCTTAATTTTTAGCTTTCGAATTTTTGACTTGTGCTTGTAATTGTTTGGTTTAGTGTGCAGCTTTCGTTTTTATGCGAGGGCAGATTCCTGTGGACGGACTTCTTTTTGATCCCTAGATCGAAAGAACCGCAAGGAGGCTAAATAGCAAAACGAGACGAAGGAGGCACAGGCTAGACAACAACAAGAACAAGGAGAAAGTTCTTCTACCACACATCCACCACCGTTCATACCTATCATGGAACCACCACCACCGCCCATTTCCACTCCATGTGTAAACAGTACAAGGAATACTGCTCAGTTTGCAAACCACACGGGAGGCAAGCCGAGATGAAAACGGGAACTCTTAATTTACTATATGGAAGTCCATTCACCGGAATGGACCATGAAGATCCCTTTGCTTTTCTCACAAAATTTTACGAGATAGCATTGGCGGCCGGAGTGGATCAAGCTCAAGAGCTACCGTTGTTCAGAAGATTATTTCCCCACGCTTTGCTCGACAAAGCAAAAGATTGGTACTTAGATCAAACACCAGCCGTCATGACAAACTGGAACGTGTTGGAAGAGAAGTTCATCGAAAGATTTTTCTCCCATAACCGGTTCATGGAATCCAAGACGACCATCTCAGTGTTTTCACAAGGAACCAATGAATCATTAAATGAGGCGTGGGAAAGATTCAAATCCATGCTTCGGAAATGTAAAGGGCATGGTTTTGATGAATTGACTCAAATCCATATTTTCAAAAATGGACTTCAACCAAATTGCAAGACGTTGTTGGATGCTACCTCGGGTGGTTCTTTATTGTCTAAAAGCGCCGAAGAAGCTACAAATATCATAAATCGAATGGCTCTAAATGATCTTCAAAGTCAAAGTAGAGGCAACTCTTTGAAGAAGCCGGGAGTGCTTGAACTTGGGACGAACGATGCCATTCTTGCCCAAAACAAACTGATTTCACAACAAGTGGAACTCTTAACGCAGCAAATAAAAGAGTTGAGAGAACCTTCAAAAGCTAAGCAAATAGCTTGTTGTGAGCTTTGCAAAGGTGAGCATGACACCGGATTTTGTCCACCTCCCGGGTTCGAAGAAGTAAACTACATGGCAAACCAACGGGACTACCAACCGAGACAACAACAACAACAACCTTATCAACCACATCCTCAAAATCAACAACAACAACACTTCCAAGGGAATCAAGGGTTCCAACCTAGGAGTAACTATTACCATAACCAAGGTTATGGGGGTGGTTCTTCTAGCCGTCAAAACCCTCCCCAAAATCCTTATCAACCTCAACAACCGCCGATCGTAACGTCAAAATTAGAAGAGACATTGACACAATTTATGCAAATGTCAATGGCTAATCAAAAGAGCAACGATGCGGCAATTAAAAATCTCGAGACTCAAGTTGGACAACTTGCTAAGCAACTAGCGGAACAACAACCCGGTCCTTCTTTTTCGGCGAACACGCAAACAAATCCTAAGGAGCATTGTAAAGCGATCACGACAAGAAGTGGGAGGGAGTTGACTAGTGAGAATAAAAAAAGAGATGAGAGTCAACAAAGAGAGGAAAAAGAAGACAATGAGGAGGAAATATTGGAGGATAATATTGATGGTGAAGTGGGGGAGTGGAGTGGGGAGGAAAAAGTTGAAAAGAACGAAAAGAACGGTGAAGTTGAAAAGAAAGAAAGTGTGGAAATTGAGAAAAATAAAAGTGATGAAGTAATGGTGGAGGAAGTGAAAAAGAAAAGAGCAAGAAGTTCTAGAGTTGCTAAAGGAAAGGAGGTAGTGAGCGCTACTCCGATCCAAAACCTTCCTTATCCACATGCTCCATCCAAAAGGGAGAATGAACGACATTACACCCGGTTCATGGATATTTTTAAACAATTGCAAATCAACATTCCGTTTGCCGAAGCCTTGGAGCAAATGCCCAAGTATGCCAAATTCATGAAGGACATACTTACAAAAAAGCGGAGGTATACGGAACCGGAGACCATTGTCCTAGATGCGAGCTGTAGTGCAATCATTCAAAGGACGCTTCCGAAAAAAGAGGTTGATCCGGGACGAGTTACTTTGCCGGTTAAAATTGGTGATATCTATGTCGGAAAGGGACTAATTCATTTGGGGTAAAGCATTAATCTTATACCATTGTCTATTGTAAAGAGGCTTGGCAACATTGAAATTAAGTCCATCCAGATGACGTTGCAATTGGCGGATAAGTCGACCACCCATCCTCATGGCGTAGCCCAAGATGTTTTGGTTAAAGTCGACAAATTCTTTTTCCCGGTCGATTTTATTGTTATTGATATGGAAGAATGTTGATTCCTTAGGATTGGCATTAATTTTAGAAAACAAATAATGTAATCATCTCTGTTGTTTTAATATGTTGGGTTGAAGAAATTCAACATCTGGACCAACATGTCATGTACGATGTCACGACATCAGGTCTGTGACATCGCACATGTGTAGGAAACTGAATTAATTAATTCAGTATATGTCATGGGATCAGCAAGGATATCTGGTGAATATCCTAACTCCCATGTGGAGGTCTTGAAGATTAAATCAGAATATATATAGGCTCTAAACATGGAGATATATATGGAGAGAGTTTAGGAACTTGAAGACCTTGTTTGTAGCAGAATTTTCTGCTGAAGTTGCAACAGCAAGGAACAAGTCTGCTGCAACTTTCTGAAGGCCCAAATCCAGTTGGGTGATTAGGTTATAAATAGCTGATTGTAATCTAGTTTTTGTAAGCCTCTTAGAATGAATTTTAAGGGTGTGTGTAAGGTAAACCTCCCAATCTGTGGGAAGGTTACCATGTGTCTCTCAGTGGTAAACCTGAGAGTGTTTGTCACTCAAAGCCTGTAGGCAAGAGTGATTATGTTCTTGAATGAAGCTGTGAAGCAAGTTCAAGGTGTTTGCACATTACATTGTATTTGTAGTGATAGGAATGGAAACTGGAGGTTTCTATCTAGGAGTTCCTAGGTATAGATTGCATTGGGTAGGGATTAAGTGATGAGTTGTAAACGGGGGAGTTTAACTCTGAATTGATACTACTAATAGTGGATCTTCTTCCTGGCTTGGTAGCCCCCAGATGTAGGTCATGTTGGACTGAACTGGGTTAACAATTTCTGTGTTTGTTTACCTACTGCATGTTATAATCATGTCTGCCATAATTCAGGTTGTGTTACAGTCTGCCAATCAAGTTAATAACAAACCTGATACATAGCCTTCTGTTGGAATGTCAATCAGAATGTTTTGACATTCATCAACAACAGCACATACTGTTTATTAAGCTGATGAATTCAGTTCAGTATGTAGTGAAGTCTGGTTTTAAAAAGCATATCAGACCTGGCCAACAGAGCAGTGTGAAACTGTCAAACTGGATGTCTTGACAGTTCTTCCAGTAAGCTGATACGGAAGTAGAGACTGGTTGGTCTTTTACAGTACAGCAAATTTAGCAGTCTGTGTTCAGGAACTAAACAGACTGAGCATATGGTTCTGGCTTGGATGTCAGACGGAATGTTGTGACATTCATTCCTGACAGCATATGCTATATTGTTGGATGGTTAGTTTTTCTGTTTCAGGATTTTTCTCAGGCTATTCTTCAGGAATCCACCAGCTGATCTAAAATCTAGGAAACTAACAACTAAGCTGCAATTAATGAACCTAACAAATAATCTATTTGTTAGCTCCTTAATAAGTGGAGATTAGTTTAACTTGTTACAACCTTAATCTAGGAAATACAAGTACAAGACCAACAAACTGGAACAAAGTAACAGATGATGTCCAAAACAGGATTGAGACATCGTGCTGACAACTGTGTAGGAAAACAAACAGTAGTGAATGTTATGGTGCACATAACTAAGTGTTCCTCCTTTCTAGGATGACATAGAAGGAGAGGTCGTGACACTGTGATAAGGTGCTCATTAGTACAGAGTGTAATAACTGTCTTGCTGTAATAAGTACAATGTTAGATCAGATGTCATGACTTGGAGTAGAACATCTGAATACTGACTACGCCAGAATTTCAATGGGTATCAGAGCAGGCATCCTGTTCTGTCTCTGGATGAGATCCATGGGTGATACTTTCTGGTAGCTGGCAAGGAGTTATGTTAGTACTGAAGCTGGAACCTGTGTAAGGTTCTGTAATTCCCTGAATGGTCCTTGAAGTAGGTGGATGGACTGTTCATGACAGGAATGGTGGGTACCTGTCTCTGGAGGTGGCTATTGGCCGTGTGTGGACAGTTGTGCCAGTACTAAAACACTTCAAACCTGGTATGGTCTTGGAGGCCAATCTGGTGAAGTGTGGTGTTCATAGGTTGATGTTGTATTATGATTTCCGCTGCATATACATGGCAAAACTCCAACTCGATGTAGTTTCCCCTCATGTGGAGGAAAGGCTGCTGTGTGCAAAGCTATCATAATCTACTGAAGATG